>NC_140169.1:71097675-71124161 GCF_963971535.1 Notolepis coatsorum | reverse complement strand
GGAGGAGGAGGAGGAAGGGGAGGAGGAGAGGAAGGGGAGGGGGAGGATGAGGAGGAGGAAGGGGAGGAGGAGGAAGAGGAGGAGGAGGAGGAGGAGGAGGAGGGAAGGGGAGGGGGGAGGGGAGGAGGGGGAGGAGGAGGAGGAGGGGAGGATGAGGAGGAGGAGGGGAGGAGGAGGAGGAGGAGGAGGAGGAGGAGGAGGAGGAGGAGGAGGAGGAAGGGGAGGAGGGGAGGAGGGGTTACAAACACTGAGTTTTCTGCCTCTTTTATTTAAATTTTTTGGAGATAATCCCAACGGCACCCTGACCCTTGACCCTAGGGTCTAGGTTCAGGTCTACAACGAGGATTTGGACACATGAAATGTACAAAAAACACAACAGAGTAGGAGCGGCCTGGTGATAACGCCACAGCCGCCTTAGGGTTCATACCAGGGGGCCCATTTCAAGATCAAATACGGGGCCCTTATCTTATCCTAACACCCCCCCTATACTGAAACATACCTCTGTGACGCGCACATTCACTCTCTCTGACTTAAATGTGTAACTGCTCTCAGGAAATTCTCTCTCTTTAAAAACACACACACACACACACACACACCACACACGCACGTACGCACGTACGCATGCACGCACGCACGCACACCACGCACGCACGCACGCACGCACGCACGCACGCACGCACGCACGCACGCACGCACACACACACACACACACACACACACACACACACACACACACACACACACACACACACACACACACACACACACACACACACAGGGGAAGCCCACGCACATACGACTTCTGCTTACCTTTCAGCCCTAAAATCTTAATGCATAGTACAAGTTTTCAAGTTCAAGTGTTCACGTTTGTTTTATTTGTCACATATAAGGTACATACATTACAGTGAAATGCTTAGTTCTGTATGAGCCCCCTAAGATTGTGCTTCATACAATACAACATTAAAAAAGAATAAAGACCAAACACTATACAAAATATACAATATACAAAACTAAAGTACAAAATGCAACAAAATGCAAAAATGCAGAAATGAGGTAGAGATACAGATACTGTACAGTGACTTGCCATATACCGAATGACACAGCATATCTCACCCAGAATCATCATAGGGTTAGCCACTGTGCCCAACTCACCACCAGGGGTGTAAAAAGTACCCAGAAATTATACTTATAGTGAAAGTATGGGTACCGTCTCAAAATCGTACTCAAGTAAAAGTCAGAGTATCTGGCTAAAAACACACTTGAGTAAAAGTCCAGTGGCTCGGGGGGTAGAGCAGTCGTCTGGCAATCCGGAGGTTCCCGGTTCGATTCCTGCTCCTCCCAGGCAGCGTGTCGATGTGTCCTTGAGCAAGACACTTAACCCCTAATTTCTCCCGATGAGCAGGTTGGCACCTTGCATGGTTGCCTCCGCCGTCTGTGTGTGAATGTGTGAGTGAATGGGTAAAAATGTGAGTAACAAATTGTAAAGCGCTTTGGATAAAAGCGCTATATAAAAAAAGCAGCCATTTACCATTTAAATGTAACTAAAAACTAAAAAGTTCAGGTCTATTCTTCTGATAGCATGTGTTTAATCAAAGATCCCCGCTTTCTAGGCCTGCACAAGGACCAATCAGCATGGGTATGGGCGGGTTCATTTTCCATTGATGGGGATTTGATTGGCTGTTTTTAAATAGAGGGCGGCCGCAGGATTAATAACGTTACCGTTAGTTCGGCCAGAGAAACAAATATACTAAGTAAAATGGTTGGACCTGAGAGATTTGTACGTTGTACTTTGTAGGCGTAAAAAGTATATTTTTTTTCTCTGAAATACTCGAGTAAAGTCGAAATCCCCAAAAACAGTACTTAAGTATTGTAACGAAGTACAATTAATCAAGTACTTTACACCCCTGGTCCATGATGTGCCTTTTAAAGTGCTTCCCTATATTATCAGGTATATACACATTGTGCATGTCCTGTCAATCCAGGCTGCGTTTGCTCCGTCAGTCCGGGGGCCCTGCTAGCGGCCGTGGTCTGTTTAAGTGAATCGGGTCAAACTAGCAGCTAAAGCCGGCACTGGTCATTCCTTCCCGCCAGTCTGGATTAACACAAAGTTCTTCTTTTGTATATATATTTTTAAGGGGATAAAGTTCACCACGTTACCTTAAAAAACACACACATTCCTGCTAAACTGTAACTGATGGCATATGGGGCAGTGCACTCGAGTGGGTTTCTACACAGCAATGTGGTTGGAAATTCAGACAAATTGGGTTAAATCATACATGCAAAGAATGTATTTTGAGGGTTTGTTGGGATGGCCTGTGAATGCTACGCTAGCTATGGTTACACTGACAATGGACCACAGATGGAAATGAGTCAATATATGTTTTTATATTTTATTATTGTCCATTGTCCACATAAAATATGTCTACATTGCACTACACATCAGAGAGCACCAAATCCTGCACCAATGAAGCATTACTTGATGAATAATCACATCTCATCATAAATAAGAAAAAGGCTGATGAAATAAATGAATAAATAATAGGTTATGATGATAATAATAATAATAATAATAATAATAATAATAATAATAATAATAATAATAATAATAATAATAATAATAATAATAATAATAATAATAATAATAATAATAATAATAATACAGGAATCATTATATTTGATAGATTCGTGAATTTGATTTGATGAAAATCATTATACATCGGATCAGCCACATTTAATTGAATTAATATAATTATTCTGTATATCCCGTTTTAGTTCCCAACCTTTAGATCCCCTCCCTTTTTTTAAACTTTTTTTTCAGAGATCTGGTGGTAACTAAGAGCATAAAGTGAAAGTACGAAATGCAAACAAAATGCAGAAATTAGTTAGAGATGTAGTGCAAATATTTTTGTAATATAAAATAGATTAAATATGGTGTAGTGTTAAAAAGTGTTTAAAGTGTCTAAAGTTAAAGTTACGGTGAGTGTTTAAAATGTGCATGTGCACGTGTGTGCACTGAATGTAGAATGGGTGAGTTAATGAGTTAACTCCATGACTCTATGCAACATTAACCCACCCATCTACATCCACATGCACACACTCACTTTAAACAAACACTCACCCTTAACACTCACGTTAGACACTTTTAAGACTATTACACCATATTATATCAATTACAACAATATTTGCACTATACCTCATTTTTGCATTTAAAAAAAGATGTTTGCATTTTTGTACCTCATTGTCTGCATTTGACTTCATTGTACTTTAGGTTGTACTTTAGTTTGTATATTGTATATTGTATATTTGTATAGTGTTGGGACTTAATTCTTCTATTCTAGAAGTTACATGACTTACTCAGCTGTGTTCAAGTTCAGCAGGGGTGTAAAGTACTTTGTTACAATACTTAACTACTGTTTTGGGGGATTTGTACTTTACTCAAGTATTATTAGGTTTGTATACTTTTACTCAATTACATTTCAGAGAAAAAAAACTCACTTTACTCCTTACATTTAAAATGCAGACCTACAAAGTACAAATCTTGCAGGTCCAGCTATTTTAATTAGTATATTTGTTTCTCTGGCCGAACTAACATTAACGTTATTAATCCTGCGGCCGCCCTCTATTTTAAAACAGCCAATCAAATCCCCATCAATGGAAAATGAACCCGACCATACCCATGCTGATTGGTCCTTGTGCAAGACTAGAAAGCGGGGGTTTCTTTGATTAAACACCTGCTATCAGAAATAGACAGTCAGAAAAAAAGTTTTAACTTTTACTTTTTAGTACTTAAGTACATTTAAAAGTAGAAGCTTTTTGACTTTTAATCAAATGTGTTTTTAGCCAGACACTGACTTTTACTTGAGTACGATTTTGAGACGGTACCCATACTTTCCCTTAAGTATAATCTCTGGGTACTTTTTACACCCCTGAGTTTCAGAGATGATAACATGAAGAAGGACTTTGTGGATCACATCTCCTGGCCTACTATACACACTGTGGGGAACGTGAGAGATAAATGGGGCCGGAACATTATCTTTAAAATGACCTTTTCCAACAACAAATCATGTTTGTTGCCCTTTTGCACCGCAGGCTACTTTATGACTCCCTGCGCTCCGTCTCTGGTCCCAGAGCAGCGCTAAGAAACCTCTGTAGCGACTGCAGGAACCTTCTGCACTTAAAAGCCTGGCAGTAAGATTGGTGTTTTTGTACTCGCACTGGTACCACTTTGTGCTGACCTAATACATCCCTGTCTCAACTTTATCATCTGATGATGCACACAAACACACACACGCACACACACAGACACACACACACGCACACACACAAACACACACGCACACACACAGACACACACACACGCACACACACAAACACACACGCACACACACAGACACACACGCACACAAGCACGCAAGCACACACACACACACACACACACACACACACACACACACACACACACACACACACACACACACACACACACACACACACACACACACACACACACACACACACACACACACACACACACACACACACACACACACACACACACACACACACACACACACACACACACACACACACACACACCAATATTAATAATAAAATATGCCCATTGGACAAATGGAATTTCTCTGCAAAAGTATTGCTACGACTGTATTTTTAGTAAGCTTTTATTCCCACATACTGTTTACTCCATTTAAAACAAGTGCTGTTGCCAGCTTTCAAAGGAACGTATATAGCAGGGACCGCATTTCCAACACACATGCTTTTCACAAACAGGACAAGATGCATTTTCTTGCCAATACGATGGTATTTCTCCATCTGTGACTCTTATTCCAGGTCTTTGAGTCCAACTACTCGGACCACAGATGGAGGCACGCCAACCAACTGGATATTAATACTTCATATGTTTGAGCCTCGCTCTTTGCATCCTTTTTCACGCTCCGAGGGACACAGAGACGGGCTTTTCTTTTACCAAGAACCAGACGAGCTGTGAATGGGAAACATGCAGAAGGACCTTTATCTGCTTCTCAAAGACAATCTTCCATGTAACTTGAATGTATGTATTTACATTTTTGTGTAGTCATTTCCATGTGTGTACTGTATGTATGTATGTATGTATGTATGTATGTATGTATGTATGTATGTATGTATGTATGTATGTATGTATGTATGTATGTATGTATGTATGTATGTATGTATGTATGTATGTATGTATGTATGTATGTATGTATGTATGTATGCATGTATGTATGTATGTATGTATGTATGTATGTATGTATGTATGTATGTATGTATGTATGTATATATACACACACACACGGAAATATATATGTATATATATGCACACACACACACACACACACACACACACACACACACACACACACACACACACACACACACACACACACACACACACACACACACACACACACACACACACACACACACACACACACACACACACACACACACACACACACACACACACACACACACACACACGCACACCCACAAGGAAATATATATATACACACACACACACACACACATGGAAATATATATATATAAATCATATTATTATTAATTATTAGTATTATACGTTTATATAAATATTATATATACAGTATATACAGTATAATTATTACTATTTTTTTTACTTTCAATTATACGAGTATAATATATAGTTGAAAGGCCCAATCTGTAACTGAAATAAAATAAATAGTATGTTGATATACAAGGACTATAGTATGTTGATATACAAGGACTAACTCTAGACTCTAGGTAAATAAAATACATTGTTTTTGTTTGTGGTTTTTATATTTTGTGCCTATAGAAATCTCTGTTTTGTGTAGGCCTACATAGGTGATATTTGTAAATACTGAAGTAAGATAGACCTCTATTTTGTGTTATGGAATTACAAGACATTTTTGTCATCAACAATACAAAAAATAATAATAATAAATAAAAATAGTCCTATACTAAAGACAAAAAGCAATGATATTCTGATTATATTGTATTCTGATTGTTGTTGACGTTCTAAAAAGCCTATTTTCCATTTGCAAATAAAACTATTTATGAATACACCCCACATTTATTTTGTCAAAAATATTTGAAAAAGACTCCAACTAAAGCCTTGTGTGATAGAACACGTTGCACTCCCCCCTGACCTCTCAGGGCCACTAGATACAATAGAATACTTTATTCATCCAGAGGGAAATTTGGCACGATCGCTCACAGTAACCAGTAAAGATGTCACGAATAAGAATAAGAAATTAAGAATACAAATACGGTCCGGGATATACATTTTCCATGTTATGTATATATACATTCTAAAATATATAGTCAGAAAATATACAGAAATATACAGTAAGTGTACAGTAAAAAAGTGTAAAATTGTACAATGTCGGTTTAAAAGTAAATGTAAAAGTCCAGGAAGATAGTAATACACTACACTACTACACTGCAGTACATCATTCAGCCTGTGGTGGTAATGGTCACAATAATAGGGGGGGGTAAACCCATAGATATATATAGAACACTAGATAGCTTGCCCGCGCTGCCGGCCAATGGAGAGCGACGTCACTGAACCGCCGCCATCTTGCTCCAGTCAGCCTTGAGTGAGAGTGAGTGAGCTGCACAGACAAAAATACTCATAACTCGCTGAAATATTGACGGATTTACAAACGGTTTGGTTTATTACAAGCATTATTAACGTGGCTATGATTCAAGTGGTTTGTAAAAAAAAAACATCTTTAAATTTTTTTTTTATATGTATGCAGTATCATAACTACATCTTTGATGTTTATAGCAAACCAACCCGTTTGTAAATCCGTCAATATTTCAGCGAGTTATGAGTATTTTTGTCTGTGCAGCTCACTCACTCTCACTCAAGGCTGACTGGAGCAAGATGGCGGCGGTTCAGTGATGCTGGTGACTCCGCCTTAAGCTATCTAGTGTTCTATAGATATCTATGGGTAAACCGACACATGTCACCCTCCCCCATGTTGCTGGGAAATACTTTCTCCGTCAAAATACTGTACGGCACTCAACGGGACCTCCTGACTGATGTCTGCCCCCCTGCTCTGGGCAACGGCCAGGAGGGGCACTGTTGCCATTGAAGACAAGCATGTATAAAACACACACACACACACACACACACACACACACACACACACGCGCGCGCCCGCACACACACACACACACACACACACACACACACACACACACACACACACACACACACACACACACACACACACACACACACACACAGATAATCGGCTAACTGTATATTACACGAGAATTGTTCTTTTCCAGTGAGTGACATCAGTGGTTCCGTCAGCGCTCAAGCCAAAGATTGGGCTTTTGGATGCTTTGCCTCTAATTTGTCGCTGAATATCATGGGCAAGCAGCTGTAAGATTTCGTTTTGGATGTTGTTGGACATCCAGTTGTCTCTCTTTTGGAGCCAATTCTTCAACTCGGGATCAGACTCGGTGCGCACTCTTTCCATCATGAGCTGCCATAACACCCCATCCCTATTTGCATCACCCCTCAGTGGAAGCCCCTGGCGCCCGAGGGGGGGTATAGGGGAACAGACTCAGTTAACTCTTCAATACCTGATGCTGAGGCTGAACCTGTCGTCTCTGTCTCTCTCTGACGTTTATCAGATTTAGTGGGACTGTCACTGGGACCGGCGGGACGTTTCGAAAATAAATCTGATATTTTTCTTTTCTGCGAGTGAGACATTCTGTGCTAGCAAAGTCTGACTACTAGCTCAAATCGACTGACTGCGCAAGCACTGTATCACAGTAGCTCAGTGGTTTGTGGCGCGTGGGAAGGGCGGGAGACGGGAGGTGAATACAATTAGTTGTTTCACCTGTCATTCAATCAGTCTGTGACAGTCTGTCATCACTCGAAAATCTACTCGGTTTTACACGTATGATTGTGTACATACAGTAGTGTAATGAATGAATGAAAACTTTATTGAACAGATTGGAGAATGGCTACAATACAGTACGGCTCAATACACACAATATTAAAATGGTGACGTGCTTTGAGCAGGATACACTTATAATATACAGTGTAACAGTTATACAGTTACAGTATATACAAATATATAAATACTGTCATAAAAAAAATAAAAAATAAAAAATTATATATATATATATATTTTTTTTTGCAATAATTGAGAGGGGGTGCTGCAGCACCCCCCTTCCCGCGTCCCTGGACAAGGACCCCCATTTGATATGATTTTGTTCCATGTCTTCTTCATTGGCTAAAGGACTAACTCTCGACAACAGGTAAATAAAATACATTGTTTTTGTTTGTGTTTTTTTTTTGTATTTTGTGGCTATAGAAATCTCTGTTTTGTTTACATAGGTAAGATAGACCTCTATTCTGTATTATGGAATTACAAAAAGTATATTTTGTCATCGACAATTAACACTTTCAGCGCCAGCCATTACCCTCATCCAATCGGAAGGTTCACGGTTCTACATGGCTGGCGCTGAAAGTGTTAATTGTTGATGACAAATACACTTTGTGTTGGTACAACTCTGGAAGCTGAGTTGTCTTTGCTCAAGGACATTTCGGCACGCTGCCCGGGAGGAGCGGGAATCGAACCGTGAACCTTCCGATTACCAGACGACCGCTCTACCTCCTGAGCCACTGTCGCCCCGTATAGGCATAGTAGCATAGTACATAATAGGTAGTAGTATAGGCATAGTAGCATAAGAAAGATTGGTCAGGTTTCGGCTGTCCTAAATGTGGTGGGAATCCGTTCGGATAGGAGTGGGTCTGAGGCGGCCAGAGGATGCAGAGCGTAGGGGTCTTGAGGGTTAGGGTTAGAGACCATTGACCGGAGGTAGGCGGGAGCCGTTCCCTTCGCCGCACGGTATGCCAGGTCGACGGCCTTGAAGCGGATTTGTGCAGCAATGGGGAGCCAGTGCAGGTCCCTGAGAAGTGGGGTGACATGGGTTTCATGGTAGGTTGGAGATCAGGCGGATCGCTGTGTTCTGGATGAGTTGGTGGCTTCTTGGCGGTGGTCGGCAGACCAGCAAGCAGTGCGTTACAGTAGTCGAGATGAGACAGAGTACGTCATTATCCCAAAAATGGACAATGTCTGCAATTCTCCTGTAAGCAGCCATCGGAAATGTGCAAAACCAAACCAGGATAATATTGGTAAGTGGCAATGTTCTGCATTAATCCACCGACCCCTGGCCAGATAAAAACAGATTAATCGTGTTCCAGGGAAGAGGGCCTTAATGGAATTGGTCTAATACATGAGGTTTATCACTACCTTATTAAAATGATTAGGAAAGGTACAGTAGCAAACACAATGGTGATTAAAGGCAGAACTCCCCTCAGCTTGTTACTGTTTGGTTCCAAGGGCAAAGTGTATCCACTGCAGATTCATTCATTTATTTACTTAGATGCTTTTTCCTTCCAAATGCCCTCTCTCTCTCTCAATCTCTGTCCTCTCTCTCTTCTCTCTCTGTCTCTCTCCCTCTATCTCTCTCCATCTCCATCTCTCTGTCTCTCTGTCTCTCTGTCTCTCTCTCTCTCTCTCTCTCTCTCTCTCTCTCTCTCTCTCTCTCTCTCTCTCTCTCTCTCTCTCTCTCTCTCTCTCTCTGCATTGTGTGTTTCAGTGTATACAGTGTATCTGTGTTTGTTTATGTGTCTTGCCAGGTCAGCGTGTATCTCAGTGTGTGCATAATGTGTTTTTGTGTGTGCGTCCAAGTGTATACATGTGTTTGTGTGCATATGTGTATATACAATGTGTGTGTGTGTGTGTGTGTGTGTGTGTGTGTGTGTGTGTGTGTGTGTGTGTGTGTGTGTGTGTGTGTGTGTGTGTGTGTGTGTGTGTGTGTGTGTGTGTGTGTGTGTGTATGTTCAGAAACAAACATAGTATCAATGAGAGCATCAATAATACACCTGAGTGATGTCTAGTAAAAAAAAAAAAAATGTTTTTGGAGCCCCCCCTCAGTGCTGGGCCCTTGGAATCATCCTAAGCTACCCCCCCCCCCCCCAGCTACGCCCCTGGTAGTGTGTGCAAAGTGGTAGCAGAATCACAGAAACATAAAATAACACTAAATTATAATACATTATTACATGGCGTTTTCACATTCGCCGAAATGCTTGCTTGTGATTGGTCAATAACGCGCGTCAGAGGTCCGATATTACCTGATAACGGACCTCTGTGGAACAATAATGACCGCTGTGCGCAGCTGTTCGCAATCAAGCCCACTGTCATCGGTGCAATCAGACACTGCCGGCTGCCGGGGAAGCTGCCGGCGATGACAGGGGGCGGAGCAACGAGCGGAGCCAGAACCAGTGTTGCGAGTCGATGTAAAATGAATGAGGTATATTGTTAGTAAGTTAGCCATGTAATAAGCGGGATAATGTATAGCTATACTCGATCATTGTCGCAAAATAATTGACCTTCACTGACTTTTAAAACACCTCGCCGAGGCGGCTCGGTATTTTAAACTCCGTGTCGGTCAATTATTTTGCGACAATGACCTCGTAGCTATACATTATCCCTTACATAATCACGAGAATCAAGAATAACGAGGTTTATTTGTCACATACATACCAGGGCATACAGTGAAATGCCTTCAGGGAGAGGGGTGAGGAAAACACACACACAAACAAACACACAGGAACAAAACGTAATCTTCCAGATAGTTCTGAATACCCCACACTCCTCCCATGATCCACGTGGGCTCAGAGAAGGAGCGATATGTTGACTTGAAATCCACAAGGACATGATGAAGACCTTTTTGAGGCACTTGACAGGAGGAGATATTGCCCTCAGCCTTGGGTGGCGATAATCAAACTTGATGAAAGCAGTGAGGATGGCAGAATGGCAACCCTGCCCTCCAGTCGTGAATATGTAGGACCGTATTGTGACTCAGAACAGAGAGTGAGTAGTGAGTAGTGGGCAGACAGGCATCAGGTTATTTGTTCTCGAGCCTTACTGCCGGGGGGATGAAACGGCCCGAGAGCCTGCTGGTCCGGGCCCCCGAGACTCTGTTTACCAGACGACATCAGCTGAAACAGCCTGTGGTTTGGGGTGGTTGATGTGTTTGGGGTCTCTGGTAATAATCCTGCAGCCTTTGCTGACACACCGTTCGTTGTATAATGTCCTGGCTGGAGGGAAGCTCACATCCACTGATGAGTTCTGGGCTTGATGGCAGAGCATGATGAATTTCTTATGCCGCCTGAAGGTGAAAAAGACTTTCTTCGTCACCTGGTCGGTGTGCACATCCCAGGTGAGGTCCTCTGCGAACACCGAGGAACTTGAAGCTGCTGACTCTCTCCACAGCAGACCTGTTGATGGGGTCCATAATTACTTGCATTTATATAGCGCTTTTCTAGACACTCAAAGCGCTTTACAATGTAGGGTGGAAATTGCCTCCTCCACCACCACTGGTAGCATCCAACCGTGGGCTACACAGGCTTAATGGCTGCCATACACTGGCACCCGGCACACATCACACTACACACTGACTACCATACACTGGCACCAGGCACACATCACACTACACACTGACTACCATACACTGGCACCAGGCACACATCACACTACACACTGACTACCATACACCGGCACCCGGCACACATCACACTACACACTGACTACCATACACTGGCACCCGGCACACATCACACTACACACTGACTACCATACACTGGCACCCGGCACACATCACACTACACACTGACTACCATACACTGGCACCAGGCACACATCACACTACACAAAGACTACCATACACTGGCACCCGGCACACATCACACTACACAATGACTACCATACTGGCACCAGGCACACAACACACTACACAATGACTGCCATACACTGGCACCAGGCACACATCACACTACACACTGACTACCATACACTGGCACCAGGCACACATCACACTACACACTGACTACCATACACTGGCACCCGGCACACATCACACTACACAATGACTGCCATACACTGGCACCAGGCACACATCACACTACACACTGACTACCATACACTGGCACCAGGCACACATCACACTACACACTGACTACCATACACTGGCACCAGGCACACATCACACTACACAAAGACTACCATACACTGGCACCCGGCACACATCACACTACACAATGACTACCATACTGGCACCAGGCACACAACACACTACACAATGACTGCCATACACTGGCACCAGGCACACATCACACTACACACTGACTACCATACACTGGCACCCGGCACACATCACACTACACAAAGACTACCATACACTGGCACCCGGCACACATCACACTACAAAAGACTACCATACACTGGCGCCCGGCACACATCACACTACACACTGACTACCATACACTCGCACCAGGCACACATCACACTACACACTGACTACCATACACTGGCACCAGGCACACATCACACTACACAAAGACTACCATACACTGGCACCCGGCACACATCACACTACACACTGACTACCATACACTGGTACCAGACACACATCACACTACACAAAGACTACCATACACTGGCACCAGACACACATCACACTACACAATGACTACCATACACTGGCACCCGGCACACATCACACTACACAATGACTACCATACACTGGCACCCGGCACACATCACACTACACAATGACTACCATACACTGGCACCAGATACACATCACACTACACAATGACTACCATATACTGGCACCCGGCACACATCACACTACACAATGACTACCATACACTGGCACCAGACACACATCACACTACACAATGGCTGCCATACACTGGCACCAGGCACACATCACACTACAGAAAGACTACCATACACTGGCACCAGGCACACATCACACTACACACTGACTGCCATACACTGGCACCAGGCACACATCACACTACACACTGACTACCATACACTGGCACCAGACACACATCACACTACACAAAGACTACCATACACTGGCACCAGACACACATCACACTACACAATGACTACCATACACTGGCACCCGGCACACATCACACTACACAATGACTACCATACACTGGCACCCGGCACACATCACACTACACAATGACTACCATACACTGGCACCAGACACACATCACACTACACAATGACTACCATACACTGGCACCCGGCACACATCACACTACACAATGACTACCATACACTGGCACCAGACACACATCACACTACACAATGGCTGCCATACACTGGCACCAGGCACACATCACACTACAGAAAGACTACCATACACTGGCACCAGGCACACATCACACTACACACTGACTGCCATACACTGGCACCAGGCACACATCACACTACACACTGACTACCATACACTGGCACCAGGCACACATCACACTACACACTGACTGCCATACACTGGCACCAGGCACACATCACACTACACAGAGACTACCATACACTGGCACCCGGCACACATCACACTACACAATGACTACCATACACTGGCACCAGACACACATCACACTACACACTGACTGCCATACACTGGCACCCGGCACACATCACACTACACAATTACTACCATACACTGGCACCAGGCACACATCACACTACACAGAGACTACCATACACTGGCACCCGGCACACATCACACTACACAATGACTACCATACACTGGCACCAGGCACACATCACACTACACACTGACTGCCATACACTGGCACCCGGCACACATCACACTACACAATTACTACCATACACTGGCACCAGGCACACATCACACTACACACTGACTACCATACACTGGCACCAGGCACACATCACACTACACAAAGACTACCATACACTGGCACCAGGCACACATCACACTACACAAAGACTACCATACACTGGCACCAGGCACACATCACACTACACAAAGACTACCATACTGGCACCAGGCACACATCACACTACACAAAGACTACCATACACTGGCACCAGGCACACATCACACTACACAAAGACTACCATACACTGGCACCAGGCACACATCACACTACACAATGACTACCATACACTGGCACCCGGCACACATCACACTACACAATGACTACCATACACTGGCACCAGATACACATCACACTACACAATGACTACCATACACTGGCACCCGGCACACATCACACTACACAATGACTACCATACACTGGCACCAGACACACATCACACTACACAATGGCTGCCATACACTGGCACCAGGCACACATCACACTACAGAAAGACTACCATACACTGGCACCAGGCACACATCACACTACACACTGACTGCCATACACTGGCACCAGGCACACATCACACTACACACTGACTACCATACACTGGCACCAGACACACATCACACTACACAAAGACTACCATACACTGGCACCAGACACACATCACACTACACAATGGCTACCATACACTGGCACCCGGCACACATCACACTAGACAATGACTACCATACACTGGCACCCGGCACACATCACACTACACAATGACTACCATACACTGGCACCAGACACACATCACACTACACAATGACTACCATACACTGGCACCCGGCACACATCACACTACACAATGACTACCATACACTGGCACCAGACACACATCACACTACACAATGGCTGCCATACACTGGCACCAGGCACACATCACACTACAGAAAGACTACCATACACTGGCACCAGGCACACATCACACTACACACTGACTGCCATACACTGGCACCAGGCACACATCACACTACACACTGACTACCATACACTGGCACCAGGCACACATCACACTACACACTGACTGCCATACACTCGCACCAGGCACACATCACACTACACAGAGACTACCATACACTGGCACCAGGCACACATCACACTACACACTGACTGCCATACACTGGCACCCGGCACACATCACACTACACAATTACTACCATACACTGGCACCAGGCACACATCACACTACACACTGACTACCATACACTGGCACCAGGCACACATCACACTACACAAAGACTACCATACACTGGCACCAGGCACACATCACACTACACAAAGACTACCATACACTGGCACCAGGCACACATCACACTACACAAAGACTACCATACTGGCACCAGGCACACATCACACTACACAAAGACTACCATACACTGGCACCAGGCACACATCACACTACACCAAGACTACCATACACTGGCACCAGGCACACATCACACTACACAAAGACTACCATACACTGGCACCAGGCACACATCACACTACACAATGACTACCATACACTGGCACCCGGCTCACATCACACTACACAATGACTACCATACACTGGCACCCGGCACACATCACACTACACAATGACTACCATACACTGGCACCAGATACACATCACACTACACAATGACTACCATACACTGGCACCCGGCACACATCACACTACACAATGACTACCATACACTGGCACCAGACACACATCACACTACACAATGGCTGCCATACACTGGCACCAGGCACACATCACACTACAGAAAGACTACCATACACTGGCACCAGGCACACATCACACTACACACTGACTGCCATACACTGGCACCAGGCACACATCACACTACACACTGACTACCATACACTGGCACCAGACACACATCACACTACACAAAGACTACCATACACTGGTACCCGGCACACATCACACTACACAATGACTACCATACACTGGCACCAGACACACATCACACAACACAATGACTAGCATACACTGGCACCCGGCACACATCACACTACACAATGACTACCATACACTGGCACCAGACACACATCACACTACACAATGGCTGCCATACACTGGCACCAGGCACACATCACACTACAGAAAGACTACCATACACTGGCACCAGGCACACATCACACTACACACTGACTGCCATACACTGGCACCAGGCACACATCACACTACACACTGACTACCATACACTGGCACCAGGCACACATCACACTACACACTGACTGCCATACACTGGCACCAGGCACACATCACACTACACAGAGACTACCATACACTGGCACCAGGCACACATCACACTACACACTGACTGCCATACACTGGCACCCGGCACACATCACACTACACAATTACTACCATACACTGGCACCAGGCACACATCACACTACACACTGACTACCATACACTGGCACCAGGCACACATCACACTACACACTGACTACCATACACTGGCACCAGGCACACATCACACTACACACTGACTACCATACACCGGCACCCGGCACACATCACACTACACACTGACTACCATACACTGGCACCCGGCACACATCACACTACACAAAGACTACCATACACTGGCACCAGGCACACATCACACTACACAAAGACTACTATACACTGGCACCAGGCACACATCACACTACACAAAGACTACCATACACTGGCACCCGGCACACATCACACTACACAATGACTACCATACTGGCACCAGGCACACAACACACTACACAATGACTGCCATACACTGGCACCAGGCACACATCACACTACACACTGACTACCATACACTGGCACCAGGCACACATCACACTACACACTGACTACCATACACTGGCACCCGGCACACATCACACTACACAATGACTGCCATACACTGGCACCAGGCACACATCACACTACACACTGACTACCATACACTGGCACCAGGCACACATCACACTACACACTGACTACCATACACTGGCACCAGGCACACATCACACTACACAAAGACTACCATACACTGGCACCCGGCACACATCACACTACACAATGACTACCATACTGGCACCAGGCACACAACACACTACACAATGACTGCCATACACTGGCACCAGGCACACATCACACTACACACTGACTACCATACACTGGCACCCGGCACACATCACACTACACAAAGACTACCATACACTGGCACCCGGCACACATCACACTACAAAAGACTACCATACACTGGCGCCCGGCACACATCACACTACACACTGACTACCATACACTCGCACCAGGCACACATCACACTACACACTGACTACCATACACTGGCACCAGGCACACATCACACTACACAAAGACTACCATACACTGGCACCCGGCACACATCACACTACACACTGACTACCATACACTGGTACCAGACACACATCACACTACACAAAGACTACCATACACTGGCACCAGACACACATCACACTACACAATGACTACCATACACTGGCACCCGGCACACATCACACTACACAATGACTACCATACACTGGCACCCGGCACACATCACACTACACAATGACTACCATACACTGGCACCAGATACACATCACACTACACAATGACTACCATATACTGGCACCCGGCACACATCACACTACACAATGACTACCATACACTGGCACCAGACACACATCACACTACACAATGGCTGCCATACACTGGCACCAGGCACACATCACACTACAGAAAGACTACCATACACTGGCACCAGGCACACATCACACTACACACTGACTGCCATACACTGGCACCAGGCACACATCACACTACACACTGACTACCATACACTGGCACCAGACACACATCACACTACACAAAGACTACCATACACTGGCACCAGACACACATCACACTACACAATGACTACCATACACTGGCACCCGGCACACATCACACTACACAATGACTACCATACACTGGCACCCGGCACACATCACACTACACAATGACTACCATACACTGGCACCAGACACACATCACACTACACAATGACTACCATACACTGGCACCCGGCACACATCACACTACACAATGACTACCATACACTGGCACCAGACACACATCACACTACACAATGGCTGCCATACACTGGCACCAGGCACACATCACACTACAGAAAGACTACCATACACTGGCACCAGGCACACATCACACTACACACTGACTGCCATACACTGGCACCAGGCACACATCACACTACACACTGACTACCATACACTGGCACCAGGCACACATCACACTACACACTGACTGCCATACACTGGCACCAGGCACACATCACACTACACAGAGACTACCATACACTGGCACCCGGCACACATCACACTACACAATGACTACCATACACTGGCACCAGACACACATCACACTACACACTGACTGCCATACACTGGCACCCGGCACACATCACACTACACAATTACTACCATACACTGGCACCAGGCACACATCACACTACACAGAGACTACCATACACTGGCACCCGGCACACATCACACTACACAATGACTACCATACACTGGCACCAGGCACACATCACACTACACACTGACTGCCATACACTGGCACCCGGCACACATCACACTACACAATTACTACCATACACTGGCACCAGGCACACATCACACTACACACTGACTACCATACACTGGCACCAGGCACACATCACACTACACAAAGACTACCATACACTGGCACCAGGCACACATCACACTACACAAAGACTACCATACACTGGCACCAGGCACACATCACACTACACAAAGACTACCATACTGGCACCAGGCACACATCACACTACACAAAGACTACCATACACTGGCACCAGGCACACATCACACTACACAAAGACTACCATACACTGGCACCAGGCACACATCACACTACACAATGACTACCATACACTGGCACCCGGCACACATCACACTACACAATGACTACCATACACTGGCACCAGATACACATCACACTACACAATGACTACCATACACTGGCACCCGGCACACATCACACTACACAATGACTACCATACACTGGCACCAGACACACATCACACTACACAATGGCTGCCATACACTGGCACCAGGCACACATCACACTACAGAAAGACTACCATACACTGGCACCAGGCACACATCACACTACACACTGACTGCCATACACTGGCACCAGGCACACATCACACTACACACTGACTACCATACACTGGCACCAGACACACATCACACTACACAAAGACTACCATACACTGGCACCAGACACACATCACACTACACAATGGCTACCATACACTGGCACCCGGCACACATCACACTAGACAATGACTACCATACACTGGCACCCGGCACACATCACACTACACAATGACTACCATACACTGGCACCAGACACACATCACACTACACAATGACTACCATACACTGGCACCCGGCACACATCACACTACACAATGACTACCATACACTGGCACCAGACACACATCACACTACACAATGGCTGCCATACACTGGCACCAGGCACACATCACACTACAGAAAGACTACCATACACTGGCACCAGGCACACATCACACTACACACTGACTGCCATACACTGGCACCAGGCACACATCACACTACACACTGACTACCATACACTGGCACCAGGCACACATCACACTACACACTGACTGCCATACACTCGCACCAGGCACACATCACACTACACAGAGACTACCATACACTGGCACCAGGCACACATCACACTACACACTGACTGCCATACACTGGCACCCGGCACACATCACACTACACAATTACTACCATACACTGGCACCAGGCACACATCACACTACACACTGACTACCATACACTGGCACCAGGCACACATCACACTACACAAAGACTACCATACACTGGCACCAGGCACACATCACACTACACAAAGACTACCATACACTGGCACCAGGCACACATCACACTACACAAAGACTACCATACTGGCACCAGGCACACATCACACTACACAAAGACTACCATACACTGGCACCAGGCACACATCACACTACACCAAGACTACCATACACTGGCACCAGGCACACATCACACTACACAAAGACTACCATACACTGGCACCAGGCACACATCACACTACACAATGACTACCATACACTGGCACCCGGCTCACATCACACTACACAATGACTACCATACACTGGCACCCGGCACACATCACACTACACAATGACTACCATACACTGGCACCAGATACACATCACACTACACAATGACTACCATACACTGGCACCCGGCACACATCACACTACACAATGACTACCATACACTGGCACCAGACACACATCACACTACACAATGGCTGCCATACACTGGCACCAGGCACACATCACACTACAGAAAGACTACCATACACTGGCACCAGGCACACATCACACTACACACTGACTGCCATACACTGGCACCAGGCACACATCACACTACACACTGACTACCATACACTGGCACCAGACACACATCACACTACACAAAGACTACCATACACTGGTACCCGGCACACATCACACTACACAATGACTACCATACACTGGCACCAGACACACATCACACAACACAATGACTAGCATACACTGGCACCCGGCACACATCACACTACACAATGACTACCATACACTGGCACCAGACACACATCACACTACACAATGGCTGCCATACACTGGCACCAGGCACACATCACACTACAGAAAGACTACCATACACTGGCACCAGGCACACATCACACTACACACTGACTGCCATACACTGGCACCAGGCACACATCACACTACACACTGACTACCATACACTGGCACCAGGCACACATCACACTACACACTGACTGCCATACACTGGCACCAGGCACACATCACACTACACAGAGACTACCATACACTGGCACCAGGCACACATCACACTACACACTGACTGCCATACACTGGCACCCGGCACACATCACACTACACAATTACTACCATACACTGGCACCAGGCACACATCACACTACACACTGACTACCATACACTGGCACCAGGCACACATCACACTACACAAAGACTACCATACACTGGCACCAGGCACACATCACACTACACAAAGACTACCATACACTGGCACCAGGCACACATCACACTACACAAAGACTACCATACTGGCACCAGGCACACATCACACTACACAAAGACTACCATACACTGGCACCAGGCACACATCACACTACACAAAGACTACTATACACTGGCACCAGGCACACATCACACTACACAAAGACTACCATACACTGGCACCAGGCACACATCACACTACACAAAGACTACCATACACTGGCACCAGGCACACATCACACTACACAATGACTACCATACACTGGCACCAGGCACACATCACACTACACAAAGACTACCATACACTGGCACCAGGCACACATCACACTACACACTACACACTGACTGCCATACACTGGCACCAGGCACACATCACACTACACAATGACTACCATACACTGGCACCAGGCACACATCACACTACACAATGACTACCATACACTGGCACCAGGCACACATCACACTACACAATGGCTGAACAGCTCAGGAGACAGGGATTGATATCAGCCAATTAAGGGGAAGGGATGATTAGGTGGCCTTGATGTCAGAAACCTGTGGCAAGCAGGGGACCAATCCAAGTGCTCATGTCCATTCTCGTCAGGGACGCGACAGCGTTAGCGTTCTGTTCTGCATGTTTTCCATTGGGTTTGTCTCTCGTTCGGGAGGGGAAACCCTTGCGAGCGTGGGGGGAGAACATGCAAACTCCACACAGAAAGGCCCGGGAGATACCCCCCCACCTGGGTAACTGGCAACGCGGCGACCTGGTCCCCGAGCGGGAATCGAACCCAGGACCTTCTAGCTGTGAGGCGACGGTGTTAACCACTACCCCACCGCGCCGCCCCGGGGGGCTCCTGTGTCGGGGGGCAGAGGTGTTCTAGCCCTGGGGGGCTCCTGTGTCGGGGGGCCAGAGGTGTCCCAGCCCTGGGGGGCTCCTGTGTCGGGGGGCCAGAGGTGTCCTAGCCCTGGGGGGCTCCTGTGTCGGGGGGCCAGAGGTGTCCCAGCCCTGGGGGGCTCCTGTGTCGGGGGGCCAGAGGTGTCCTGTCCTCACCACCTGGCTTACGGTCTGACGAGCACCACGTTTCTCTCGGGGTGACCGAGGGGCCGGGGCAGGCAGACGGCAACAAAGATCCCCCGCTGGCTGCGGGGTCTAGACATGAGGTAGGGGTCCGATCGAAGGGATCAAACTGGGTTTAAGAAACGTCTCTCATGTGGATGAAAGAGCCAGCAGACCCTATCTATCACACGCAGGGGGAGGGAGGGAAGAATTAATTGGAGACTTGATATGAACAACACGGCACAACAGGCTCCTGATAACTTGATTCATCCCGGTTTAAAAGCACAGCAGTAGTAATACCAATAAAGGACGTTAGATTGGACATTTGAAGGCAGTCGTTTCTTTATTTCTTTTGGTCTGTCAAAAATGTTACTTTGATTTGCTCAACGTGGATTAAGTAGGGAATGCAAAGGCAGTTGCCAATGTCTCCTTTGTTCATCTTAACCCCCCCCCCCCCCCCCACACACACACATTTGTGGGTGTGCGTTTCTGTGTATGGTGTGTGTGTGTGTGTGTGTGTGTGTGTGTGTGTGTGTGTGTATCCTGTGTCCTGTGGTTTTCATGCCAATCAGTAGCTCTGAAAAACCTGAGCCCCTTGATCAACCTCACTACTGCAATCAATAAGCAAACCAACCTTTGATGTGAGAGGAGTGATAGCCCATCATATGTGTGTGTGTGTGTGTGTGTGTGTGTGTGTGCGTGCGTGTGCGTGCGCGTGTGTGTGTGTGCGTGTGCGTGTGTGTGTGTGTGCGTGTGTGTGTGTGTGTGTGCATGCGTGTGTGTGTGTGCGTGTGCGTGTGTGTGTGCGTGTGTGTGTGTGTGCGTGTGTGTGTGTGTGCGTGTGTGTGTGCGTGTGTGTGTGTGTGCGTGTGTGTGTGCATGTGTGTGTGTGTGTGTGCGCATACATACAACTATCTACCTCAATCTATAGTCTACCCGTATGATAGCCATGTACAATAATACTGTATATACCATATACTGTATTATATTATTTATATGTACCATATATATTTATCCACACCTGGCTGAATATACCAAATTGAGGACCTACTGTACATCTGCCAGGACGGGTCACCCTCGGAGAATTTAAAGCCATCTTAAAAAACCTACGAACTCAGTTCCCTCGGACAGTGCAACTGTGTTTGATAACTTGCCTGACATTGGATCTTGCTGAGAATGTTTTATCTGTATTTTATTGTGATGTTCTTTTTTTATGATGAAACTTTCTGCTGCCTTGCTTGGCCAGATCGCTCTTGAAAAAAGATTTTAATCTCAATGATGCTTATCTGGTTAAATAAAGCATTTGATTGATTGATTGATTGATTGATATACCTGCATATATTCCTGTTATCATACCTGTATATACCATATATCTATATATCCCTTAGCTACTCTTACTAGTGATACCGCTGGTCAGTATGGCTTACTACCATAGTGTATTTAAACCTGCATCACTGTACATAATACTAATGTAACTCTGTACATACATCAGATTAGCAATATTACTCAGTAGTACTCATTTATATATATTAAAGTTTAACCACTTGTACATCGTATATTGTTATTTCATTTGACTGTTACCTTTATTTTTGTTGTACTGTACTTGTGCTGTACGATGACAATACAATTGAATCTAATCTAATCACTACTAATCAAGTTTGATTGTGTGTGATTGTGCGTGTGTTTATGTGTGTATAAGATAAGATAAGATATTCCTTTATTGATCCCCTTGGGGAAATTCAGGCACTACGATGTATGCACAGTACATGCATTCTGTATGTGTGTTTCTGCATATGTTAACATGTACATGCGTAATGTCTTTAACCCTTTCACTGCCACACTACAGAAGGTTAATCCTTTACTATCACACAACCAACGGTTAACCTTCTGTTGTGTGGCAGTGTGTAACACTTCCGCCGGTCCTGTGGGACCAACCGGCAACCCTCCGCCCGGTTCGGTTGGTCCAGGACTCAGACACTCACAACCCCCCATCAATACCCTTCACAACACAACATTGGCAACCGGTGGGCTGAGCCAGATGTGGCAGATCTGGCATCAGCTCACACACCTACTTAACATTCTCATCTGCCATTTATATTTGTTATGTTCTTTGTCTATGTTGTCATTGTTGTTTCCTTTGTGTTAGTTTTGTGTTCCCCTGTCTGTGTTTTGTAAATATGTTTTAGTCTCGTTTGTCTCAGTTTGTACAATTGTTATTGTTCCCCCTGTGTGCTCTGTATTCTGTTAGTTCTGTCTACCACACCTGTGTCCTGTTAGTAATTAACCTCTGTGTCTAATTAGTGTTTGTATTTAAGTTTTCTGGGCCAGCATGCACTTGCTGGTTCATTGTTAAATGTTACCTGTGTTTGTCAGTCGTGTATTGTATCCTGTCTTGTGAAAGTAAACACTGTATCGTCACCACGTCGACTCCTGTCTCATCTCTCATCGTATTCACTCTGCTACCTGGGTTCACCATGCCGAAGAAGCACACTCGTAACAGCAGTGAAAGGGATAGTAAAGGGTTAACCTTCTGCTGTGTGGCAGTGCAAGGGTTAAAGGGATATTTCACTTTAGTAGAACAAGTTTCATAGCAGACTTACCTGTATGTAAGAGCATCATCTATGTAAACTAGCGACCACTGCTGTCGCTGCCGTCTGCTGTCAACACCACCGTTCCTCCCAGTCAGGCTCCTCATTCACTTTTATTCATTTTAGAGACCTAGTCTAAATATCATACTTCTGAAGTATAAACGCCTCTCGACATCATTGTAAACGAGAGCCTACTCTCAATGATTTCTCAAGATTAAATAAAGATTGAATTGAATTGAATAAACAAACTACTGCCGTACAGATTTCAATTAAACTGACTGTAAAGTGTTTGTTTTGGCAGATCTGGTAGATTTGTTGTAAGTTTTGCACGTGCTATGGATCTTTGCCCTGCCTGGAATGTTGGCAAGTGCCTTGTCACGGCTACCCGCTGCTTCGCTGGAAGAAAGATTCTAAACATTCTGTGAAACGTTGACAGTTGGTCAAACTACACCTCAAGTGAGAAATAGTTCCTTTTTTGAAAATGGCAACATTAAGCTGCACAGTTTGTTTATACTTCAATTAAACTTGGTTCCATAAATGAATGTAAGTGAAAGAGGAGCTTGACCACCACCTGGGAGGGAATGGCTGACAGTGGACAGGGACAGCAACGGTTGATACACTCTAAAAAAGAAAACTGTAAAAAAAAACAGTAAATGTCTGGAAGCAACAGTTGCAAAATACTTACTGTCAAATTACAGTAAAATCAAATACATTTACAGATTACAACCTTTATTTAATGGTTAATATTTTGATAAAAGGTAATTTACTGTATTTGTATGGCATTTACATTTGACATTTTCTGTAAAATATTGAATTTCCTGTGATTTGAATTTTTTTACAGTGTAGCTGACCTTTGACCTAGTAAAACTACAGTTTTCTTCTGCTAAAATGAAATAACCCTTTAAGTGTGTCTGTGTGCGTGTATAATACTGTGTGTATGTGTGTGTGCATGTGTGTATTGAATAACGTTGAACCGAACAGACTGTAAATGTGGGTATACATACACAAATACAATTCCCTCAATGTAAATGTATGCACATGTATGTTTTTAGTATGATTATCCCCTGAAGCTGACCCCCCGTTAATTTCCCTGGCGTATGACCTTGATGAAATACACTCAAACACACCGGTCCGTGGCCCCTGTAATGCCTTTTAAAAGTGGTTCCGTTTCATTATTATTATTAATAATAAATTATTATTATTATTATTATATTAATATCACATCCTCTCGTTACTTTATTATTCTCACCAGCGTCCTGGATTTAAAAGAAAGCGGAGAGCCTGGTCTGTTTGGGCACGTGTCTGTCGCCATGCCGTAAAAGAGATCCAATTACATTTCCACTCTTACGACACCACCTGCACCACCTACACCACCCACGCTTCACCTCTGGTCCGCATCTGCTCAGGGAGAGAGAGAGAGAGGGATAGAGAGAGAGAGAGAGAGAGAGAGAGAGAGAGAGAGAGAGAGAGAGAGAGAGAGAGAGAGGGGGGGGGGGGGGGGGGGGGGGGGGGGGTCCCGGACAAGCCTCCGCTCTACACGTATGTGTGTTGATACTGAATTTTGTGTTTGATACTGGAATTTTGGTTCAGTCAGATAAAATAAACTCTGAGGGGAGGCGGGGGCGACGCTGGATAAATAAGCAGCTCACTTTGGGAGCCGGTCGAGGGAGAGGGAGAGAGAGAGCAACGTTCCAGATCTCGTGATGATGTAAGTGATTGTTCCTTTTCCCCGCTGATTAAAAGGAGGGTTAAAATACACGGGAGGCTATTACATTCTACCGGAAAAAGCCCCCTAATCCCTTGGAAAATAATCAGCGAAAAACATTGTGATTGGCGGTGGCCCACGCGAAGAAGGAGAGGAGAAGCTCTGC
>NC_140169.1:70880475-71097475 GCF_963971535.1 Notolepis coatsorum | reverse complement strand
CAGCTAAATGACTAAATGTAAATGTAAATGTACATTATTTTGATCCACCACAATAGAACACATTAAATAGCTTACAAAAGTCTAACCAGCTAGCACTAACGTTATCTTTTTTTGTTTAGAAAAAGCTCACGCCAACTAAATCGAAAGTTGGCTAAATCGAAACTAAACAAAAAAGACTAAAACGAAAATGCTCAGACCTGTAGTTGACTAAAACTTGACTAAACAAATAATAGATAAAGGTGACTAAATATGATGAAACGAAAAAGAGCATTTGAGACATGACTAAGATGAAAACGAAAAATTGCTGACGAAATTAACACTATTAAATTAATATATTATATTATTATTATATTATTATATATTAATATAAATTAATTAATTAAACTATAAGCCTTCCTCAGTGTTAAACTATAAGCCTTCCTCAGTGTTATATACTGTAAGCCTTCCTCAGTGTTAAACTATAAGTCTTCCTCAGTGTTATATACTGTAAGCCTTCCTCAGTGTTAAACTATAAGTCTTCCTCAGTGTTAAACTATAAGCCTTCCTCAGTGTTAAACTATAAGTCTTCCTCAGTGTTATATAAGTCTTCCTCAGTGTTAAACTATAAGTCTTCCTCAGTGTTATATAAGTCTTCCTCAGTGTTAAACTATAAGTCTTCCTCAGTGTTATATACTGTAAGCCTTCCTCAGTGTTAAACTATAAGCCTTCCTCAGTGTTAAACTATAAGTCTTCCTCAGTGTTAAACTATAAGTCTTCCTCAGTGTTAAACTATAAGTCTTCCTCAGTGTTACACTATAAGTATTCCTCAGTGTTATATAAGTCTTCCTCAGTGTTAAACTATAAGTCTTCCTCAGTGTTATATAAGTCTTCCTCAGTGTTAAACTATAAGTCTTCCTCAGTGTTAAACTATAAGCCTTCCTCAGTGTTAAACTATAAGCCTTCCTCAGTGTTACACTATAAGTCTTCCTCAGTGTTACACTATAAGTCTTCCTCAGTGTTAAACTATAAGTCTTCCTCAGTGTTAAACTATAAGTATTCCTCAGTGTTAAACTATAAGTCTTCCTCAGTGTTAAACTATAAGTATTCCTCAGTGTTATATAAGTCTTCCTCAGTGTTATATAAGTCTTCCTCAGTGTTATATAAGTCTTCCTCAGTGTTAAACTATAAGTCTTCCTCAGTGTTAAACTATAAGTCTTCCTCAGTGTTAAACTATAAGTCTTCCTCAGTGTTAAACTATAAGTCTTCCTCAGTGTTAAACTATAAGTCTTCCTCAGTGTTAAACTATAAGTCTTCCTCAGTGTTAAACTATAAGTCTTCCTCAGTGTTACACTATAAGTCTTCCTCAGTGTTAAACTATAAGTCTTCCTCAGTGTTAAACTATAAGTCTTCCTCAGTGTTATATAAGTATTCCTCAGTGTTATATAAGTCTTCCTCAGTGTTATATAAGTCTTCCTCAGTGTTATATAAGTCTTCCTCAGTGTTATATAAGTCTTCCTCAGTGTTACACTATAAGTCTTCCTCAGTGTTATATAAGTCTTCATCAGTGTTAAACTATAAGTCTTCCTCAGTGTTACACTATAAGTCTTCCTCAGTGTTACACTATAAGCCTTCCTCAGTGTTAAACTATAAGTCTTCCTCAGTGTTATATAAGTCTTCCTCAGTGTTACACTATAAGCCTTCCTCAGTGTTAAACTATAAGTCTTCATCAGTGTTATATAAGTCTTCCTCAGTGGTATATAAGTCTTCCTCAGTGTTAAACTATAAGTCTTCCTCAGTGTTATATAAGTATTCATCAGTGTTAAACTATAAGTCTTCCTCAGTGTTAAACTATAAGTCTTCCTCAGTGTTATATAAGTCTTCCTCAGTGTTACACTATAAGTCTTCCTCAGTGTTATATAAGTCTTCCTCAGTGTTAAACTATAAGTCTTCCTCAGTGTTAAACTATAAGTCTTCCTCAGTGTTACACTATAAGTCTTCCTCAGTGTTAAACTATAAGTCTTCCTCAGTGTTATATAAGTCTTCCTCAGTGTTATATAAGTCTTCCTCAGTGTTAAACTATAAGTCTTCCTCAGTGTTATATAAGTCTTCCTCAGTGTTACACTATAAGTCTTCCTCAGTGTTAAACTATAAGTCTTCCTCAGTGTTAATCTATAAGTCTTCATCGGTGTTATATAAGTCTTCCTGAGTGTTAAACTATAAGTCTTCCTCAGTGTTATATAAGTCTTCCTCAGTGTTACACTATAAGTCTTCCTCAGTGTTACACTATAAGTCTTCCTCAGTGTTATATAAGTCTTCCTCAGTGTTAAACTATAAGCCTTCCTCAGAGTTAAACTATAAGCCTTCCTCAGTGTTAAACTATAAGTCTTCCTCAGTGTTAAACTATAAGTCTTCCTCAGTGTTACACTATAAGTCTTCCTCAGTGTTAAACTATAAGTCTTCCTCAGTGTTAAACTATAAGTCTTCCTCAGTGTTAAACTATAAGTCTTCCTCAGTGTTAAACTATAAGTCTTCCTCAGTGTTATATAAGTCTTCCTCAGTGTTAAACTATAAGTCGTCCTCAGTGTTATATAAGTCTTCCTCAGTGTTATATAAGTCTTCCTCAGTGTTAAACTATAAGTCTTCCTCAGTGTTAAACTATAAGTCTTCCTCAGTGTTATATAAGTCTTCCTCAGTGTTATATAAGTCTTCCTCAGTGTTAAACTATAAGTCGTCCTCAGTGTTATATAAGTCTTCCTCAGTGTTATATAAGTCTTCCTCAGTGTTATATAAGTCTTCCTCAGTGTTACACTATAAGTCTTCCTCAGTGTTATATAAGTCTTCATCAGTGTTATATAAGTCTTCCTCAGTGTTACACTATAAGCCTTCCTCAGTGTTAAACTATAAGTCTTCATCAGTGTTATATAAGTCTTCCTCAGTGTTATATAAGTCTTCCTCGGTGTTACACTATAAGCCTTCCTCAGTGTTAAACTATAAGTCTTCCTCAGTGTTATATAAGTCTTCCTCAGTGTTACACTATAAGCCTTCCTCAGTGTTAAACTATAAGTCTTCATCAGTGGTATATAAGTCTTCCTCAGTGTTAAACTATAAGTCTTCCTCAGTGGTATATAAGTCTTCCTCAGTGTTAAACTATAAGTCTTCCTCAGTGTTAAACTATAAGTCTTCCTCAGTGTTAAACTATAAGTCTTCCTCAGTGTTATATAAGTCTTCCTCAGTGTTACACTATAAGTCTTCCTCAGTGTTATATAAGTCTTCCTCAGTGTTAAACTATAAGTATTCCTCAGTGTTAAACTATAAGTCTTCCTCAGTGTTACACTATAAGTCTTCCTCAGTGTTAAACTATAAGTCTTCCTCAGTGTTATATAAGTCTTCCTCAGTGTTATATAAGTCTTCCTCAGTGTTAAACTATAAGTCTTCCTCAGTGTTATATAAGTCTTCCTCAGTGTTACACTATAAGTCTTCCTCAGTGTTAAACTATAAGTCTTCCTCAGTGTTAAACTATAAGTCTTCCTCAGTGTTATATAAGTATTCCTCAGTGTTAAACTATAAGTCTTCCTCAGTGTTATATAAGTCTTCCTCAGTGTTATATAAGTCTTCCTCAGTGTTATATAAGTCTTCCTCAGTGTTAAACTATAAGTCTTCCTCAGTGTTATATGAGTCTTCCTCAGTGTTAAACTATAAGTCTTCCTCAGTCTTAAACTATAAGTCTTCCTCAGTGTTAAACTATAAGTCTTCCTCAGTGTTAAACTATAAGCCTTCCTCAGTGTTAAACTATAAGTCTTCCTCAGTGTTACACTATAAGTCTTCCTCAGTGTTATATAAGTCTTCCTCAGTGTTGTATAAGTCTTCCTCAGTGTTACACTATAAGCCTTCCTCAGTGTTAAACTATAAGTCTTCCTCAGTGTTATATAAGTCTTCCTCAGTGTTATATAAGTCTTCCTCAGTGTTATATAAGTCTTCCTCAGTGTTAAACTATAAGTCTTCCTCAGTGTTATATGAGTCTTCCTCAGTGTTAAACTAGAAGTCTTCCTCAGTGTTATATAAGTCTTCCTCAGTGTTACACTATAAGCCTTCCTCAGTGTTAAACTATAAGTCTTCATCAGTGTTATATAAGTCTTCCTCAGTGGTATATAAGTCTTCCTCAGTGTTAAACTATAAGTCTTCCTCAGTGTTATATAAGTATTCATCAGTGTTAAACTATAAGTCTTCCTCAGTGTTAAACTATAAGTCTTCCTCAGTGTTATATAAGTCTTCCTCAGTGTTACACTATAAGTCTTCCTCAGTGTTATATAAGTCTTCCTCAGTGTTAAACTATAAGTCTTCCTCAGTGTTAAACTATAAGTCTTCCTCAGTGTTACACTATAAGTCTTCCTCAGTGTTAAACTATAAGTCTTCCTCAGTGTTATATAAGTCTTCCTCAGTGTTATATAAGTCTTCCTCAGTGTTAAACTATAAGTCTTCCTCAGTGTTATATAAGTCTTCCTCAGTGTTACACTATAAGTCTTCCTCAGTGTTAAACTATAAGTCTTCCTCAGTGTTAATCTATAAGTCTTCATCGGTGTTATATAAGTCTTCCTGAGTGTTAAACTATAAGTCTTCCTCAGTGTTATATAAGTCTTCCTCAGTGTTACACTATAAGTCTTCCTCAGTGTTACACTATAAGTCTTCCTCAGTGTTATATAAGTCTTCCTCAGTGTTAAACTATAAGCCTTCCTCAGAGTTAAACTATAAGCCTTCCTCAGTGTTAAACTATAAGTCTTCCTCAGTGTTAAACTATAAGTCTTCCTCAGTGTTACACTATAAGTCTTCCTCAGTGTTAAACTATAAGTCTTCCTCAGTGTTAAACTATAAGTCTTCCTCAGTGTTAAACTATAAGTCTTCCTCAGTGTTAAACTATAAGTCTTCCTCAGTGTTATATAAGTCTTCCTCAGTGTTAAACTATAAGTCGTCCTCAGTGTTATATAAGTCTTCCTCAGTGTTATATAAGTCTTCCTCAGTGTTAAACTATAAGTCTTCCTCAGTGTTAAACTATAAGTCTTCCTCAGTGTTATATAAGTCTTCCTCAGTGTTATATAAGTCTTCCTCAGTGTTAAACTATAAGTCGTCCTCAGTGTTATATAAGTCTTCCTCAGTGTTATATAAGTCTTCCTCAGTGTTATATAAGTCTTCCTCAGTGTTACACTATAAGTCTTCCTCAGTGTTATATAAGTCTTCATCAGTGTTATATAAGTCTTCCTCAGTGTTACACTATAAGCCTTCCTCAGTGTTAAACTATAAGTCTTCATCAGTGTTATATAAGTCTTCCTCAGTGTTATATAAGTCTTCCTCGGTGTTACACTATAAGCCTTCCTCAGTGTTAAACTATAAGTCTTCCTCAGTGTTATATAAGTCTTCCTCAGTGTTACACTATAAGCCTTCCTCAGTGTTAAACTATAAGTCTTCATCAGTGGTATATAAGTCTTCCTCAGTGTTAAACTATAAGTCTTCCTCAGTGGTATATAAGTCTTCCTCAGTGTTAAACTATAAGTCTTCCTCAGTGTTAAACTATAAGTCTTCCTCAGTGTTAAACTATAAGTCTTCCTCAGTGTTATATAAGTCTTCCTCAGTGTTACACTATAAGTCTTCCTCAGTGTTATATAAGTCTTCCTCAGTGTTAAACTATAAGTATTCCTCAGTGTTAAACTATAAGTCTTCCTCAGTGTTACACTATAAGTCTTCCTCAGTGTTAAACTATAAGTCTTCCTCAGTGTTATATAAGTCTTCCTCAGTGTTATATAAATCTTCCTCAGTGTTAAACTATAAGTCTTCCTCAGTGTTATATAAGTCTTCCTCAGTGTTACACTATAAGTCTTCCTCAGTGTTAAACTATAAGTCTTCCTCAGTGTTAAACTATAAGTCTTCCTCAGTGTTATATAAGTATTCCTCAGTGTTAAACTATAAGTCTTCCTCAGTGTTATATAAGTCTTCCTCAGTGTTATATAAGTCTTCCTCAGTGTTATATAAGTCTTCCTCAGTGTTAAACTATAAGTCTTCCTCAGTGTTATATGAGTCTTCCTCAGTGTTAAACTATAAGTCTTCCTCAGTCTTAAACTATAAGTCTTCCTCAGTGTTAAACTATAAGTCTTCCTCAGTGTTAAACTATAAGCCTTCCTCAGTGTTAAACTATAAGTCTTCCTCAGTGTTACACTATAAGTCTTCCTCAGTGTTATATAAGTCTTCCTCAGTGTTGTATAAGTCTTCCTCAGTGTTACACTATAAGCCTTCCTCAGTGTTAAACTATAAGTCTTCCTCAGTGTTATATAAGTCTTCCTCAGTGTTATATAAGTCTTCCTCAGTGTTATATAAGTCTTCCTCAGTGTTAAACTATAAGTCTTCCTCAGTGTTATATGAGTCTTCCTCAGTGTTAAACTAGAAGTCTTCCTCAGTGTTAAACTATAAGTCTTCCTCAGTGTTACACTATACGTCTTCATCAGTGTTATATAAGTCTTCCTCAGTGTTAAACTATAAGTCTTCCTCAGTCTTAAACTATAAGTCTTCCTCAGTGTTATATAAGTCTTCCTCAGTGTTAAACTATAAGTCTTCCTCAGTGTTAAACTATAAGTCTTCCTCAGTGTTATATAAGTCTTCCTCAGTGTTGTATAAGTCTTCCTCAGTGTTAAACTATAAGTCTTCCTCAGTGTTGTATAAGTCTTCCTCAGTGTTACACTATAAGCCTTCCTCAGTGTTAAACTATAAGTCTTCCTCAGTGTTATATAAGTCTTCCTCAGTGTTATATAAGTCTTCCTCAGTGTTATATAAGTCTTCCTCAGTGTTATATAAGTCTTCCTCAGTGTTAAACTATAAGTCTTCCTCAGTGTTAAACTATAAGTCTTTCTCAGTGTTACACTATAAGTCTTCCTCAGTGTTAAACTCTAAGTCTTCCTCAGTGTTAAACTATAAGTCTTCCTCAGTGTTAAACTATAAGTCTTCCTCAGTGTTATATAAGTCTTCATCAGTGTTATATAAGTCTTCCTCAGTGTTACACTATAAGTCTTCCTCAGTGTTATATAAGTCTTCCTCAGTGTTAAACTATAAGTCTTCCTCAGTGTTACACTATAAGTCTTCCTCAGTGTTATATAAGTCTTCCTCAGTGTTACACTATAAGTCTTCCTCAGTGTTATATAAGTCTTCCTCAGTGTTATATAAGTCTTCCTCAGTGTTATATAAGTCTTCCTCAGTGTTAAACTATAAGTCTTCCTCAGTGTTATATAAGTCTTCCTCAGTGTTACACTATAAGTCTTCCTCAGTGTTATATAAGTCTTCCTCGGTGTTAAACTATAAGTCTTCCTCAGTGTTACACTATAAGTCTTCCTCAGTGTTATATAAGTCTTCATCAGTGTTAAACTATAAGCCTTCCTCAGTGTTAAACTATAAGTCGTCCTCAGTGTTAAACTATAAGTCTTCCTCAGTGTTATATAAGTCTTCCTCAGTGTTACACTATAAGTCTTCCTCAGTGTTATATAAGTCTTCCTCAGTGTTAAACTATACGCCTTCCTCAGTGTTAAACTATAAGTTTTCCTCAGTGTTATATAAGTCTTCCTCAGTGTTACACTATAAGTCTTCCTCAGTGTTAAACTATAAGTCTTCCTCAGTGTTATATACGTTTTCCTCAGTGTTATATAAGTCTTCCTCAGTGTTACACTATAAGTCTTCCTCAGTGTTAAACTATAAGCCTTCATCAGTGTTATATAAGTCTTCCTCAGTGTTAAACTATAAGTCTTCCTCAGTCTTAAACTATAAGTCTTCCTCAGTGTTATATAAGTCTTCCTCAGTGTTAAACTATAAGTCTTCCTCAGTGTTAAACTATAAGTCTTCCTCAGTGTTATATAAGTCTTCCTCAGTGTTGTATAAGTCTTCCTCAGTGTTAAACTATAAGTCTTCCTCAGTGTTGTATAAGTCTTCCTCAGTGTTACACTATAAGCCTTCCTCAGTGTTAAACTATAAGTCTTCCTCAGTGTTATATAAGTCTTCCTCAGTGTTATATAAGTCTTCCTCAGTGTTATATAAGTCTTCCTCAGTGTTATATAAGTCTTCCTCAGTGTTAAACTATAAGTCTTCCTCAGTGTTAAACTATAAGTCTTTCTCAGTGTTACACTATAAGTCTTCCTCAGTGTTAAACTCTAAGTCTTCCTCAGTGTTAAACTATAAGTCTTCCTCAGTGTTAAACTATAAGTCTTCCTCAGTGTTATATAAGTCTTCATCAGTGTTATATAAGTCTTCCTCAGTGTTACACTATAAGTCTTCCTCAGTGTTATATAAGTCTTCCTCAGTGTTAAACTATAAGTCTTCCTCAGTGTTACACTATAAGTCTTCCTCAGTGTTATATAAGTCTTCCTCAGTGTTACACTATAAGTCTTCCTCAGTGTTATATAAGTCTTCCTCAGTGTTATATAAGTCTTCCTCAGTGTTATATAAGTCTTCCTCAGTGTTAAACTATAAGTCTTCCTCAGTGTTATATAAGTCTTCCTCAGTGTTACACTATAAGTCTTCCTCAGTGTTATATAAGTCTTCCTCGGTGTTAAACTATAAGTCTTCCTCAGTGTTACACTATAAGTCTTCCTCAGTGTTATATAAGTCTTCATCAGTGTTAAACTATAAGCCTTCCTCAGTGTTAAACTATAAGTCGTCCTCAGTGTTAAACTATAAGTCTTCCTCAGTGTTATATAAGTCTTCCTCAGTGTTACACTATAAGTCTTCCTCAGTGTTATATAAGTCTTCCTCAGTGTTAAACTATACGCCTTCCTCAGTGTTAAACTATAAGTTTTCCTCAGTGTTATATAAGTCTTCCTCAGTGTTACACTATAAGTCTTCCTCAGTGTTAAACTATAAGTCTTCCTCAGTGTTATATACGTTTTCCTCAGTGTTATATAAGTCTTCCTCAGTGTTACACTATAAGTCTTCCTCAGTGTTAAACTATAAGCCTTCCTCAGTGTTATATAAGTCTTCCTCAGTGTTACACTATAAGTCTTCCTCAGTGTTACACTATAAGTCGTCCTCAGTGTTAAACTATAAGTCTTCATCAGTGTTAAACTATAAGTCTTCCTCAGTGTTAAACTATAAGTCTTCCTCAGTGTTATACAAGTCTTCCTCAGTGTTAAACTATAAGCCTTCCTCAGTGTTAAACTATAAGCCTTCCTCAGTGTTAAACTATAAGTCTTCCTCAGTGTTATATAAGTCTTCCTCAGTGTTAAACTATAAGTCTTCCTCAGTGTTACACTATAAGTCGTCCTCAGTGTTAAACTATAAGTCTTCCTCAGTGTTAAACTATAAGCCTTCCTCAGTGTTACACTATAAGTCTTCCTCAGTGTTACACTATAAGCCTTCCTCAGTGTTAAACTATAAGTCTTCCTCAGTGTTAAACTATAAGCCTTCCTCAGTGTTAAACTATAAGCCTTCCTCAGTGTTACACTATAAGTCTTCCTCAGTGTTAAACTATAAGTCTTCCTCAGTGTTAAACTATAAGTCTTCCTCAGTGTTAAACTATAAGTCTTCCTCAGTGTTATATAAGTCTTCCTCAGTGTTACACTATAAGTCTTCATCAGTGTTAAACTATAAGCCTTCCTCAGTGTTACACTATAAGTCTTCCTCAGTGTTATATAAGTCTTCCTCAGTGTTAAACTATAAGTCTTCCTCAGTGTTAAACTATAAGTCTTCCTCAGTGTTATATAAGTCTTCCTCAGTGTTACACTATAAGCCTTCCTCAGTGTTACACTATAAGTCTTCCTCATTGTTATATAAGTCTTCCTCAGTGTTACACTATAAGCCTTCCTCAGTGATAAACTATAAGTCTTCCTCAGTGTTAAACTATAAGTCTTCCTCAGTGTTACACTATAAGCCTTCCTCAGTGTTACACTATAAGTCTTCCTCAGTGTTAAACTATAAGTCTTCCTCAGTGTTAAACTATAAGCCTTCCTCAGTGTTATATAAGTCTTCCTCAGTGTTACACTATAAGCCTTCCTCAGTGTTACACTATAAGCCTTCCTCAGTGTTATATAAGTCTTCCTCAGTGTTACACTATAAGCCTTCCTCAGTGTTACACTATAAGCCTTCCTCAGTGTTACACTATAAGTCTTCCTCAGTGTTAAACTATAAGTCTTCCTCAGTGTTACACTATAAGTCTTCCTCAGTGTTACACTATAAGTCTTCCTCAGTGTTAAACTATAAGTATTCCTCAGTGTTATATAAGTCGTCCTCAGTGTTATATAAGTCTTCCTCAGTGTTACACTATAAGTCTTCCTCAGTGTTAAACTATAAGTCTTCCTCAGTGTTATATAAGTCTTCCTCAGTGTTAAACTATAAGTCTTCCTCAGTGTTATATAAGTCTTCCTCAGTGTTATATAAGTCTTCCTCAGTGTTAAACTATAAGTCTTCCTCAGTGTTAAACTATAAGTCTTCCTCAGTGTTATATAAGTATTCCTCAGTGTTAAACTATAAGTCTTCCTCAGTGTTATATAAGTATTCCTCAGTGTTATATAAGTCTTCCTCAGTGTTAAACTATAAGTCTTCCTCAGTGTTAAACTATACGTCTTCCTCAGTGTTATATAAGTCTTCCTCAGTGTTTTCAAGAGCAAGGAATATTAACCTTGATGATGTGAGGATATCTACTGTCATTGGCTCTTGTATAGAGAGAGTCACTGAGTATAAATAACTTGGCCTGTGGCTTGACGAGAAATTAACATTTAAGTTCCATGTGGAAAATCTTGCCACTAAACTGCGACAGAAAATTGGTTTCCTGTACAGAAACAGATCCAATTTTCCTCTATTTAGTAGAAAAAGAATTGTGGAATCAGTCTTTTTATCAGTTTTGGACTATGGTGATGTAATTTATAGGCATGCTGCGGTATCAACTCTTAAACCTCTGGATTCTGCATATCACTCAGCTCTCAGATTTATAACTGGTGACAGATATGATACTCACCATTGTGTCCTGTATGATAGGGTGGGTTGGCCTTCTCTTGCAGAAAGGCGCAACAAACACTGGTATTTATTTATTTTTAAAGCCCTTATTGGTAAACAACCTGTTTATATCTCCTCACTGTTAGATTGGAATATTGGAACCTATTCAACTCGATCGAATGACTGGATGGTTCTTAGGGTTCCTCAGATTTGTTCTGAGCTAGGGAAGTCAGCCTTTTACTTTGATGCCTCTAACTCATGGAATGTCCTTCAACTCACGCTAAAATTGGAGGTTCTCCATTGTGTGACTACCTGTAACTGTTTTAGTTGATATTTTAAAATTATTTTTAAACGTTTTTAATTTGTTTTACTCTGGTGTTTAAATTTCTGTGAATATTGTTTTTATTATGTACTGTACAATCGTCATTTCTGTAAATGAGGGAAACCTCAGATGCTTACGATTTTAAATAAAGGTTGAAATGAAATATAAGTCTTCCTCAGTGTTAAACTATAAGTCTTCCTCAGTGTTAAACTATAAGTCTTCCTCAGTGTTATATAAGTCTTCCTCAGTGTTAAACTATACGTCTTCCTCAGTGTTATATAAGTCTTCCTCAGTGTTAAACTATAAGTCTTCCTCAGTGTTAAACTATAAGTCTTCCTCAGTGTTATATAAGTTTTCCTCAGTGTTAAACTATAAGTCTTCCTCAGTGTTAAACTATAAGTATTCCTCAGTGTTATATAAGTCTTCCTCAGTGTTAAACTATAAGCCTTCCTCAGTGTTAAACTATAAGTCTTCCTCAGTGTTATATAAGTCTTCCTCAGTGTTACACTATAAGTCTTCCTCAGTGTTAAACTATAAGTCTTCCTCAGTGTTAAACTATAAGTCTTCCTCAGTGTTATATAAGTCTTCCTCAGTGTTACACTATAAGTCTTCCTCAGTGTTACACTATAAGTCTTCCTCAGTGTTAAACTATAAGTATTCCTCAGTGTTAAACTATAAGTCTTCCTCAGTGTTATATAAGTATTCCTCAGTGTTATATAAGTCTTCCTCAGTGTTACACTATACGTCTTCCTCAGTGTTAAACTATAAGTCTTCCTCAGTGTTAAACTATAAGTCTTCCTCAGTGTTACACTATAAGTCTTCCTCAGTGTTAAACTATAAGTCTTCCTCAGTGTTAAACTATAAGTCTTCCTCAGTGTTATATAAGTCTTCCTCAGTGTTATATAAGTCTTCCTCAGTGTTAAACTATAAGTCTTCCTCAGTGTTATATAAGTCTTCCTCAGTGTTAAACTATAAGTCTTCCTCAGTGTTAAACTATAAGTCTTCCTCAGTGTTACACTATAAGTCTTCCTCAGTGTTAAACTATAAGTCTTCCTCAGTGTTATATAAGTCTTCATCAGTGTTAAACTATAAGTCTTCCTCAGTGTTAAACTATAAGTATTCCTCAGTGTTAAATAAGTCTTCCTCAGTGTTATATAAGTCTTCCTCAGTGTTATATAAGTCTTCATCAGTGTTAAACTATAAGTCTTCCTCAGTGTTAAACTATAAGTCTTCCTCAGTGTTACACTATAAGCCTTCCTCAGTGTTAAACTATAAGTCTTCCTCAGTGTTAAACTATAAGTCTTCCTCAGTGTTAAACTATAAGTCTTCCTCAGTGTTATATAAGTCTTCCTCAGTGTTACACTATAAGTCTTCCTCAGTGTTATATAAGTCTTCCTCAGTGTTATATAAGTCTTCCTCAGTGTTATATAAGTCTTCCTCAGTGTTAAACTATAAGTCTTCCTCAGTGTTATATAAGTTTTCCTCAGTGTTATATAAGTCTTCCTCAGTGTTAAACTATAAGTCTTCCTCAGTGTTATATAAGTCTTCCTCAGTGTTACACTATAAGTCTTCCTCAGTGTTAAACTATAAGTCTTCCTCAGTGTTAAACTATAAGTCTTCCTCCGTGTTATATAAGTTTTCCTCAGTGTTAAACTATAAGTCTTCCTCAGTGTTAAACTATAAGTATTCCTCAGTGTTACACTATAAGTCTTCCTCAGTGTTACACTATAAGTCTTCCTCAGTGTTATATAAGTCTTCCTCAGTGTTACACTATAAGTCTTCCTCAGTGTTAAACTATAAGTCTTCCTCAGTGTTAAACTATAAGTATTCCTCAGTGTTATATACGTTTTCCTCAGTGTTAAACTATAAGTCTTCCTCAGTGTTAAACTATAAGTCTTCCTCAGTGTTATATAAGTCTTCCTCAGTGTTAAACTATAAGTCTTCCTCAGTGTTTGTTATGTACTAGAGGCCTGATCACTCCTGTGTCACCGGGCATGCAGGTGAGGCCTGCCAATTAGCCAATTAGTGCTGATTGGTTACCTGCTGGTGAGCTTTAAAGGCAGACCTAGTAACACACATGCACTGTCTGTGCTTAGAGAAAGAGCTGTTAGGTTCTTCAGTCCTTGTCCGTTGGTTTACCTTAGTACTTTAGTTTACATTTACATTAATAGTTCCTTGGTTCCTTGGTAGCATTTTGAGTTAGAGCACAGGGTTTTTGGTGTTGGTTACACATAGGTTGCGTACCCATGAGCCAGGGTCGTAACAGTTGGGCGCTCGTCCGGGATCTTTTACCCCTAGAACTTTGTTTGGTGGTTTTTTTTTGTGTTGCACGGGGTGTCATCGTATTATGGTTTGGGTGGTGTTCGTTACATATGGTGTAACGTGGGGGCTGAGCCATTTCATCAAACAGGTGAGTATGCCGTATTTGTTTGTAATTTGATGTGACTACTTATGCTGTTAAAATATATAGTTTAGTGGGCTCCACATGTAGATAGGGACATTATTTTCTGGTTGTTGGTTAGCATCCTGTGCACCACGTACTCCTGGGGCAGTCAATGAAATGATTGGTATATGATCTTTGACTGGTAGCAGGTGTGGTTGAAGAAAGTTAGGTCTACAGGGCATTAGTTTAAGGGTAGGTAGATTAGGGCGGCCAGAAAACACAGGTAGTGTGGTAGGGCTTGATTTAGTGTTTCTTAGGGTAGACATGTGGTGGGCCGGTTTTTTCTGCAGTTTAGACGTAGAAGCATATGTAGTCATATCAGGTTAGAAGGCGCACCTGTTTGGAATTGTTTGTTGGATTTATTTTGTTTGTTTGAGTGTTTGGTGAGCATACCTGGTAGCACCTAACACCCTGAGTGTATGACACGTCTATTTGGGGTGGGTGTGGTTTTTTTTATGTTTTTTTTTGCGTCCTTGAAATGTGCGCTCCGTAGCACACATTGCCACCGCGTCCCTTTATGGTTATTATTAGTGGCTTTGGCATTCTGTATGGTTCTTCAGTGGTTCGTCGTGGTTCTTTAGTCGTTCTTCAGTGGTTCTTTAGTGTTTCTTTGGTGGCTCTTTAGGTGGATTGTGTGTGTACTAGGGTGCTTTTGGCAGCTTTTTGGTGACTCTAAAGTGAACGGGTTGTGGCGCTGGTGCAGAAAAGATGACTTCCGTTAGGGATTTTGTGGATCACCCTTCACATGACATATTGGAGAGGTTTTCAAAAGAACAGCTTCTCGAGCTTGCTGTGCACTACAAGGTCGAGCTTACTCCCAGTGAGAAACGTTTGAAACCATCTGCCTTGGGTGCTTTGCGGGTTTTGCTCATTAGGGAACAGGTGCTTGAGGAGAGGGTGGAAGAGCCTCCATCGTCTGGCGCGTCTCCGCTATTACCTGGGGTAGAGGGTGAGTGGAGGATTAGGGAGTTGGAGTTTAAGGAAAGGCAGCTAGAGCGAGAGCGTGAGGAGAGGAGAGAGGAGCGTGAGCTTAAGGAGAGAGAGAGGAAAGAGGAGCGTGAGCATGAGCGTGAGTTTAAGGAGAAACAACTGTTGCTGGAGCACGAGCGTGCACAGAAGGAGCTTGAATATAAGTATGCTGCCTTGCAGGCGGGTGCTCTGCATCCAGAGTCACGTTCCGGTTTTGATGTAGGCAGGAATATTAGGATGGTGCCACCATTTTTTGAGAAAGACGTGGAAAGATATTTTCCCCTTTTTGAACGGGTGGCAACCACATTGAAGTGGCCTGATACCGCCTGGACACTGCTGCTGCAATGTGTTTTAGTTGGTAGGGCACAAGAAGCCTACACTGCTCTGTCCCTTGAACAAAGCGCTGATTATGAGCTGGTTAAAGCTTCCATTTTGAGGGCTTATGAGTTGGTCCCTGAGGCCTATCGTCAGCGTTTTAGAGGTTATCGCAGGTTGGAGGGGCAGTCTTATGTTGAGTTTGGTAGGGAGAAGGAGAACCTGTTTGACAGGTGGTGCACTTCTCAGAAGGCAGAGTCAAGAGAGCAGCTTAGGCAGTTGATTCTCCTAGAGGAATTTAAAAGATGTGTTCCTGATACCGCTTCCACACATCTAAATGAGCGTGGGGTATCGAAGATAGGCGACGCCGCTGTCTTCGCCGATGAGTTTGTGTTGACACACAAGTCCGTGTTTTTGGAGGACTACCGTGTTGAGTACGGGGATAGGCGTTCTGTTCAGGGGGGCCGTTTCCCAAAACCTGTGTCTGCTGGTCAGTTAACTTCACCTCCTAGGCGGGGTGGGTCTGCTGGTGCATTCCCAGAAGGGATTATCTGTTTTTACTGTAAAGAACCTGGTCATATCGTTGCTGGGTGCCCGGTGCTTGAGCAGAAAAATGTCAGAACCGTGGCTCTGGTAGAAACCATATGCAGGACGCCTATGCCAACGTTAGATGGGGATGGGGAAAGTATCAAACGTGTGGACAAAGAACTCGAGGGTTCCTCAAGGTTTATGATGAATGGATTTGTTTCCCTGACTAATGCACTAGAGTCCAAACAGGCTATAACAATTTGGAGAGATACCGGTGCTTTTCAGTCCCTCATTCTGGAGGGGTTTTTGCCGTTTTCAGAAAACTCTTCTTTGCATTCCGGTGTCGTTGTTCGGGGCTTTGGGGGTGGATTTGTGGATGCACCTTTGCATGAGGTCACGCTCAATTCTCCCTTAGTATCAGGCAATGTTGTTGTGGGGGTATGTTCTAACATTCCCATAAAGGGGGTGTCCTTCATTCTAGGGAATGATTTGGCTGGTGACAAAGTGTTGGCTACTCCGGTTGTAACTCCCCTTCCTATGGTTTCTGAGGTCTCTAATGAGCTGGCACAGAAACATCCAGGAGTGTTTCCTGTGTGTGCTGTGGCACGAGAAATGTCAAAGGACAAAAGTGATGTTGTTGATACTTCGACTTGGGACATTACACTTAGTGACACATTCTTTGTTGAGTTAAAATGTGTACCTGTTGAGAATTTTGGAAAGCACACTGGATGTACCTCTGCATAATGATTCTCTTGATTGTGGTTTTGTGTTAGGCCCGGTGGTGAAACCAGAGTTGACAGGCGTGCCGGAGAAGCATGTGACAGGAGATGATATGGCAGCGCAGTGTCTCAAGGTCTTCCCAGCCTGTACGGTGGCTGAGGCCACGAACGAATTGGAGGAGGAGTGTGGGAAGGATGCTATGAGAGGTGCTGTTGTTTCATGTGACACCGTTCTAGTTGGAGAGGCTACTAAGCTTGACTTAGGCTGCCAGCCTTCCCACAATAGCTCTATTGTCCCTAATGTTTCACTTGTGGGCAGGGATGGTCCCAGTATGTCAGTTGATGATTCTGACATTGATCCACATGTCCACACTGATTCTCTGCCATGCACTAGGTGTGATGGTCAACCTAGTTACCTGTGTCCTGTGGAGCAGGAGCCGCCTTCGCGACCTGGTCTGTTGAGTGGCAGCCATTTTGATTTTGATCAGGACAAAGTTATTTTGGGTGACGCCATTTTAGATGGTGTTCCAGACGTTATTGTGACTGTCGTACTGCCATGTTCCCGGTACACTGGGGCTGTACCTGAGCCGGTACAGCCTACTCTGGATGTTCACGGTGTGCAGTATCCTGAACTGCCAGTGCCAGGTGGGATGGATATGGGTGCGGTGGTGGTATCAGTGATCTATGGTTTTGTTGTGCTGTGTTCTGTTCTGTTAAGCGCAGTTCTCAGGTTGATTTTGGTTTGCAGTATAATTTTGACAGATCGGTATCGGTGGTCGTGTTCGACAGGGGCCGACCCGGTTCTTGCCTTGAACCATTTTGATGTTTACGTTGGATCCTCCAGTTTACCCCTTGTTGTGTATACAGACCATAACCCTTTGGTTTTTCTTCGCTGCATGGTGAACTCGAACCATCGTTTGATGCGATGGAGTTTGTTCCTCCAGGCATATAACTTGGATATTCGCCACATCGTGGGAGGGACAACGTGCTAGCAAACGCCCTCTCACGATCATAGTACCGGTGTTTGTGGTACCCGTTATCGCTGTTGTGGTAGTGGCCCTGACAACTAAGGGGTCACAGTTGTTTTTTGTTTTGTTTATGGGTTGTTGTGTAGTGGTTGCCTCTTGGGCAACCAGTTTGGTGGGGGAGGTGTTATGTACTAGAGGCCTGATCACTCCTGTGTCACCGGGCATGCAGGTGAGGCCTGCCAATTAGCCAATTAGTGCTGATTGGTTACCTGCTGGGGAGCTTTAAAGGCAGACCTAGTAACACACATGCACTGTCTGTGCTTAGAGAAAGAGCTGTTAGGTTCTTCAGTCCTTGTCCGTTGGTTTACCTTAGTACTTTAGTTTACATTTACATGAATAGTTCCTTGGTTTAGTAGCATTTTGAGTTAGAGCACAGGGTTTTTGGTGTTGGTTACACATAGGTTGCGTACCCATGAGCCAGGGTCGTAACAGTGTTATATAAGTCTTCATCAGTGTTACACTATAAGTCTTCCTCAGTGTTAAACTATAAGTCTTCCTCAGTGTTAAACTATAAGTCTTCCTCAGTGTTATATAAGTTTTCCTCAGTGTTAAACTATAAGTCTTCCTCAGTGTTAAACTATAAGTCTTCCTCAGTGTTATATAAGTCTTCCTCAGTGTTAAACTATAAGTCTTCCTCAGTGTTATATAAGTCTTCCTCAGTGTTAAATAAGTCTTCCTCAGTGTTATATAAGTCTTCCTCAGTGTTATATAAGTCTTCATCAGTGTTAAACTATAAGTCTTCCTCAGTGTTAAACTATAAGTCTTCCTCAGTGTTACACTATAAGCCTTCCTCAGTGTTAAACTATAAGTCTTCCTCAGTGTTAAACTATAAGTCTTCCTCAGTGTTAAACTATAAGTCTTCCTCAGTGTTATATAAGTCTTCCTCAGTGTTACACTATAAGCAATGTTCCCTCTAATTATTTTTTGGTCTGAGCAAACACTCAAACCTCCTGAGCAGACATCAGCAACTACTGAGCAACATACGTCACCTGCCGATTAACCGGTTAGTTGATAAGCGGCGGTTTGTAAAAAATCTGAGAATCTTAATTTCCCTTAATGTCTAACATAAAAATATATACATTTTGCTGATACACAGAGAAATAATACAAAAAGGCATATTATATTCCTTAATAAAATATTTATTTGACCATTGATTGACGATACAGAGCATAGTCCTTACTTTGGCGGCGGCGGTGTGAGTCGTGTCACTAACTTTTGTCTTTTTAGGAGGCTGACTCGTCATTATTTTATTAAGTGAATTATAATGCGACTTCAAGGGTGACCATAATTGTGATTTTTTTAAAAGAGGACACTGCCTTCAGCCTCAAAATACTTAATCAAAGTTTACTCAAAGATGCCTTATCATTATAATATATTTAAAGTATACCTCCTCTGTATGGATATAAAATTATTGTTTATATTATTTTATATAACAAAATAATATCTCTCTATAACCAAAGTTACTCAACATGCTGTATTATGCCTAAAGTAATCTATCTGACAAATCTCAAGAAAATAAATAAATCAACCTATGACAAAATAATATATATTTTCAAGTCTTACTGGACAAAATAAATAACAAGAAAAATAGGATGTAATGTTCTAAATAATACCTCTTCTGTATTAGAAAATCCAGCTTTAAAAAATATCTTTTCAATGTAATGTAAATTATAAAACAGTAACCTCACAAAGATACTAATTTAAAGGTGCACTATGCAGTTTCAGATTTGTTGCAATTAGTGTACTTAGTGAACTTTTCTCGTCCCGTTTATCACTTCAGCACACAAAATCCACTTTGACCTTTCTATCTAGGTTCAGGTGTAGTAGACCTACTAGAATTGTGACTTTATCCCCAGATCAATTGTCTGTTACCATGATATGTCACTATGCACTAAAAAACTATTTCACTATGTCAACAGACTCTCTTTTCTACTCCATTCTAAGCTCTGATGTAAATTCAAAGTGTAACTCCCCTAAAATGGCTAAATTAAGATGCATGGTTGTGTTACTGCTGATGATCTCTGGTAATGTTCAACCAAATCCTGGTCCTGATCTTCATTGTATTCAGACTCCTTCTGACTTCAATGCAAGATCTGGACTTGGCATCATTCATGTAAATGTTAGAAGTCTCTTGCCGAAAATTGATTTTGTTCGAATCTGGGCGCAGACAACGGGAGCTGATATCATTATAATTTCTGAGACTTGGTTAAACAAATCTATTTGCGATAACGACATTTCCATTGATGGCTATAATTTAAGTCGTACTGATCGTCCTAAACGTGGTGGTGGCATAGCTGTCTATGTTAAATCCAAATACCACACCAAAGTGTTAGTAACGAAATCTATACCTAAGCAGTTCGAAATAATCGCCTTACAAATTGAATTATCAAAGGGTTGCAATGTCACGGTTGTCGGCTGTTACAGACCTAATTCTGCTGTAAAGGAAACGTTAGCCGCAATATCTGACATTATTTCCCAATTAACGGACAATGAAATAGTCATTGTTGGTGATTTCAATTGGGACTGGTTATCTCCGGCGTCAGATGAATTTAAAGCATATTGCAATTCAATGAATTTTACGCAATTAATACTCTCCCCAACTCGCCCAAATCTGAAATGTCCTGAAAAATCTACACTTATTGACTTGTTCTTAACAAATAATCCTCATAAGTATACCTCGATAGGCATGTTTCCTAATGATGTGAGTGACCATTGTGTTATTGCGGGTGTTAGGGATACAAAGATATCGAAGTCAAAACCTCGCTACATTATTAAACGTGATACAAAGCACTTTTTTGAACAGGGATTTTGGCAGGATATGTACCTAAATGATTGGAGCAGGGTCTCTTTAATACCTGACGTTGAATTAGCATGGAATCTCTTCCTGGATATGTTTTTGCCAATTGTAGACAGACACGCCCCCTTTAGGAAGTATAGAGTTAGGGGCAGGGATAACCCCTGGTTTTCTAAAGATTTATCCAACCTCATACGAGAAAGGAATCTCATCTGGGCCAAGGCAAGGAAGGCAAACTCTGAAGCTCTCTGGACCACTTTTAGATGTTTAAGAAATAAATGTACTTCCTTAGTAAAGAAGGCCAAATCAAGTTTTTATCTCACTCTCACAACAGAAAACCTAAATAACCCACAGAAATTTTGGCAGACAATCAAATCCTTATCCCCAAATAGCACAGCTGGTCTTCCACCCTGTATTGTATCTGGTCTATCTACTGTGTATGAGAGAACTGAGATGCTCAACTGCTTTAACAAACACTTTGTCTCTTCTGGGTTTCTCTTTGATCAAGTAACAAACAATACCACAACACAGGTCCCACTTGAAACTGAGCCCCCATCACATAATACATTTGATTTTCAGCCCTTCTCTATTGGTGAAGTGCATAAAGCCCTTAAGAATTTGAATCCTAAAAAACGAGCTGGGCCAGACAAACTGGATCCCTATTATTTAAAGCTTTCTGCTGATTTTATTGCAGAACCTCTAACTTATATTTTTAACTTAACCTTGACTTGTAATGAAATACCCAAGATTTGGAAAAAGGCTCATGTTCTACCCCTGTTAAAAGGTGGTGAGCCTTCAAACCCCAACAACTACAGGCCAATTTCTAATTTGTCAGCTTTAGCCAAGATACTGGAAACTCTGGTAAGTAATCAGCTGAAGGAGTTCTTATATAACAATGCTATTTTATCTTGTGATCAATCTGGTTTTAGGAAATGTCACAGTACCGTTACAGCAGCTACAAAGGTAGTAAACGACATAATTGGGGCTTTAGATAGGAAACAACATTGTGCTTCCCTTTTTATTGATTTTTCAAAGGCATTTGATACAGTGGACCATAATATAATGAAGCATAGGCTAATTAATGTAGGACTGTCTGACTCTGCTGTTGGCTGGTTCTGTAATTATCTTGCTGACAGGACTCAATGTGTTCAGGCTGATGGTTTTTATTCTGATGTTTTATCTGTCCACAAGGGGGTGCCACAAGGTTCTGTTCTAGGACCATTGTTATTTACAATCTATATCAATAATCTAGGCAAAAATGTTCCAAATGCAAACTTTCATTTTTATGCTGATGACACTGTCATTTACTGTTGTGCTAATACGTTGACAAAAGCTCTGGAAAGTTTGCAAAATACGTTTAAAGAAATAGAATCCCAACTTCAGCAACTAAAGCTTGTTTTAAATCCGGAAAAAACAAAAATGATGATTTTTACTAAATCCAAAACAAAAATGCCTTGTCTTGCCTCTATACACACATCGCAAGGCATTCCTATTCAGATTGTGTCGACTTTTAAATACCTTGGCTTTTTACTTGATGACAGCTTGTCTTTTAAACCACACGTTGAAAGCCTGGTCAAGAGGCTAACAGTGAGGTTGGGTTTCTTTTTCAGAAACAAATCGTGCTTTTCTTTTAATGCAAAGAAGCAACTAGTTGCTGCCACTTTTTTACCAGTATTAGATTATGGTGATGTTTTATACATGAATGCCTGTTCCACCTCACTACACATGTTGGACACTGCTTACCATGGTGTATTAAGATTTATTTCTGGATATAGATCACTTACCCATCATTGCACTCTGTATGCTAAAGTTAACTGGCCGTCTTTGACTGCCCGTAGACTGCTTTATTGGTACACCTTCATTTATAAAGCAATTATTGGTCAGCTCCCTTTTTACCTCGGTTCATACCTCACCATCACATCAAACCCATTTTACAGCTTACGATCCCAGGACTATTTATATGCCTCAGTACCCAGAACCCGCACAGAGTTTGGGAAAAGGGCCTTCATGTTCTCTGCTCCCTCTGCCTGGAATGGACTTCAAAAAACTTTGAAACTGCAGGCCCTCACTACCATATCTGATTTTAAAGTTCAAATTAAGGGCATTTTAAAGAATGAGATGGGAGAATGTCGCTGCTTCACTGCATAATGTGCTGTTATATTTTATGTTTTTAACCTGACCTTCTCTCCCCAGCAACCTCCTGCAGGGCCTCACCTTCCATCCTCTTTCTACCTTTTTACCCTGCCCCCAATCTCCCGCAATCCCATTCAATCTGATTTGCTGCAGCTCAAATGTATCCCCTTGCCCCACTTTGCCTTTTATGTATTTTTGTATGTTTGTTTTTTGTTTTTGCTGCCATTTTGGCCAGGTCTTGCTCGAAAAAGAGATCTTTGATCTCAAGTGACTACCTGGTAAAATAAAGGTAAAAAAAAAAAAAAAAAAAAAAAATAAGCATCTTATCAAACCAAAACATCATTTTGAGGCATCAAAATAGTTTTCAATTATTTTCTTTCTCTCTCTGTATAGCTGCATTCTTCAATCAATTTGGTCAACTTTGCCATCAATCTCTCGCCTCGCACTGCTTTGTGTCCATGTGAGCTTTGAGATCGTCAGCACCTTTATTAGACACATAAACATATGGTCAAGCTTTGCAAGCGTTGCACTCCGCTTCCAATTAGTCTCAACCGGGATGATAAATTGGAAATTTTCTCTGCAGTTCATCTGTAATGTACATTTTCGCGTTTGCATTGTGAGGAGCCAGCAATGCTGGTCGGATCTGTCCGACCATATATATATATATATATATATATATATATATATATATATATATATATATATATATATATATGTGTGGTGTCACATTAAGGGAGTCTTTCACGCCAGAGTTGACGCGTCACAGGGGAGGAGATATAGGGGAGTAGTAGGTGTGTGTACGGGGTTGATTCTGTGAATGAATAAAGTAGGAAGTCACTGAAGGACCTGTCACGCGCGTTATTGATTTGCCTCTTCCTTCAACTTCCCACATTGGTGACCTTGATCGTTGGATTATTATTATTATTGTTATTATTATTATGAGTAATAACGAAGAAAACGCTGTTCGGCCCGCTGCGGTGGCAGCTGCGGTGTCTGTCAAGTTGCCCGAGTTTTGGCAGCATGACCCGGACCCATGGTTCCAACATGTCGAGGCTCAATTCCATCTGCGAGGTGTCACAGTGGACGACACAAAATACTATCATGTCGTCGCTGCATTGGATGCACAGACCACCCGTCGCGTCATGGGATTTTTACGAGAGCCGCCGGCCATGGGGAAATACGCCGCTCTCAAACAACAGCTGTTACGGCTGTTTCAGCTGTCAGATACGGAGCGGGCGGAGCGCCTGTTGTCACTGAACGGTTTAGGTGACAGTAAACCAACCGAGCTCATGGAGAACATGTTGGCGTTGCTCGGCTCAGGTGACGCATCATTTTTGTTTATACAGTTATTTCTGCGTCAGCTCCCACCTCCAGTACGCACTGCCTTGGCCAGCTCGCCGCTCGTGAGAGCCAAGGATTATCGGGGGATGGCAGAAGAGGCTGACAGAATATTGCTGGCAACCCGCCACTACAGCGTTAACGTTAACGCTGCGCTGCCGCCGGCGGAGGAGATGACTGGAGCTGCGGTATCGGATCGCCGGAGGGAGAATGACACTTTGTTTTTTTCATCTGCGTTATGGTGCCAAAGCCAGGCGATGTGAGCAGCCTTGCTCTTTTTCCGGCCAGGGAAATGCCAGAGCCGGCGCTCATTAGCAGCTGTGAGTGCTGGCGACACGACGAGGCTGCTGTTCATTGAGGACACGTTGTCCAGTAGGCGCTTGCTGGTGGATTCGGGAGCCCAGCGGAGTATCCTGCCAGCTTCAGCTGCGGACGGCTTGAGTGGCAGTCACGGCCCCCCGCTGGACGCCGCCAATGGAACTCCGATTCGCACCTTCTGCACCAGGTCAGTGACTGTTTGTTTCAATGGACATGCTTTTAATTGGGATTTTGTAATTGCTTCTGTGTCAATGCCTATACTGGGCGCGGATTTTTTATGTGCTCATAGACTTTAGGTGGATGTGGCGAACCGTCGCTTAATTGACGCGGTGTCATTTGCCACTTGCCCCTGCACTCTGGGGGGGGGGGGGGGGGGGGCGGCTCGCCCTCGCCAACATCCTTGCCACGGGGGACGTGTACCAGCGGCTTCTCGCTGATTTCCCCGCTCTGACTGTGCCCACGTTTTCTGCTATGGTCGCAAAACATGGGGTGGAGCATTATATCCCCACGGCCGGTCCGCCAGTTTTCGCGCGCGCACGCCGCCTTGACGTCGCTAAACTGGCCATCGCTAAAGGGGAGTTTGACACAATGGAGCAGCTCGGCATTGTGCGGCGCTCCGACAGCCCGTGGGCCTCGCCTTTGCATATGGTTCCGAAGGCTGATGGGAAGTGGCGCCCGTGTGGAGATTTCCGGCGCCTCAATAGTGCCACGGATCATGACCGCTACCCTGTCCCGCAGACACGTGCCCAAGACCGCCGTTATTACCCCGTTTGGACTTTTCGAGTTTTTAAGGATGCCTTTCGGACTCAAGGGGGCAGCGCAGACCTTCCAGCGGTTGATGGACTCTGTGCTGCGAGGGTTGTCATTTTTGTTTGTGTATTTAGACGACATCCTGGTGGCCAGCACATCTGCTGAAGAGCATTGTTTGCACCTCCGACAGCTGTTTCAGCGGCTGAATGAACATGGGCTGATTGTTAACCCAGCCAAGTGTCAGTTCGGCCGGCCAGACATAGACTTCCTGGGCCATCACATCTCTTCACAGGGAGATGTGCCTCTGCCCACCAAGGTGGAGGCGATCACTGCCTTCCCACGTCCTCGCACCATCAAGCCCCTACAGGAGTTCCTCTGTATGGTACATTTTTATAACCGATTCATACCAGGAGCGGCTCTCTTGATGCACCCCCTGTACGAGGCACTAAGGGGCAAGAAGGACAATCAGGAGGTGGACTGGTCCCCTAAGAGGGTCCAGGCGTTTGATAGTGCTAAGGCTGCTCTCGCTAATGCTACTATGCTGGCACACCCGTACCCGGCCGCTCCAATAGCCCTCACGACCGATGCCTCGGACTATGCTGTGGGGGCGGTGTGTGATCAGTGGGTGGCTGGCGCCTGGCAGCCTCTGGCCTTTTTCAGCAGGACACTGCGGGACAACGAGAGGAAATACAGCACGTTTGACAGGGAGCTGCTGGCCCTTTTCCTCGCCACGCGTCATTTTAGGTTCCTGTTGGAGGGCCGGGAGTTCACCGCTTTCGTGGACCACAAGCCTCTGACCTTTGCCATGGCTAAGACCACGGAACCATGGTCGGCACGGCAGCAGCGCCAACTGTCCGCCTTTTCGGAATTTACCACGGACCTGCAGCATGTGGCGGGCAAGGACAACCTGGTGGCTGACTGCCTCTCCAGAGTGCGGGTCAACACTGTGCACCTGGGTGTGGACTACGCAGCCATGGCAGTTGACCAGTGCACGGACATGGACATCCAGGCATTCAGGACAGCCACGACAGGACTGAGACTGGAGGATGTGGTGTTCCAGGACAGTAAGGCCACGCTCCTCTGCGATGTCTCCACAGGCCGACCTCGCCCGATGGTCCCCGCTGGCTGGCGCCGCCGCATTTACGATGCTATACATGCTTTGTCGCACCCGGGGGTGAAGGCATCAGTTAAGCTGGTGGGGGCTAGGTTCGTCTGGCCGGGCCTCAGGAAGGACGTCAAGGGGTGGGCTGCCTCTTGTGTAGCGTGCCAGCGCGCCAAGGTGCATCGGCACACTAAGGCCCCGCTGGGGCCATTTCTCATCCCGGAGAGACGTTTTGATCATGTTAACGTGGACCTGGTGGGCCCGCTGCCCCCCTCCCAGGGGTTCACTCACCTGCTGACCATAGTGGACAGGACCACCAGGTGGCCGGAGGCTGTGCCCCTGTCATCCACTACATCGGCGGACGTGGCTCGGGCGTTCATCTCCACCTGGGTGGCCCGTTTCGGTACCCCTGCGGATCTAACTTCGGACAGAGGGCCCCAGTTCACGTCAGAGTTGTGGAGCGCCGTGGCGGAGAGTTTGGGGGTGAAACTCCACCGCACCGTGGCATACAACCCGCAGGCAAATGGTCTCTGTGAGCGTTTCCACCGCACTATGAAGGCTGCTCTCCGGGCGGCTCTTACGGACAGTAATTGGGTTGACCGTTTGCCGTGGGTCATGCTAGGCCTGCGCTCGGCCCCAAAGGAGGATCTGCAGTCATCTTCGGCTGAGCTCGTGTTGGGTCAGCCGCTGAGAGTCCCTGGGGAGTTCCTCCCAGGTGCCACAGCCCCCTGGTCAGCTGCGACTCATCGCTTGGCCATCCGAGACGCCGCCAGCACTTTCGCTCCCGTGCCCGCACATCACTGTTTTCCCCTGTCCTACATCCCCAAGGACTTGATGTCAGCCCCGTACGTGTTCATCCGCCGCGATGCCCACCGATCTCCACTCCAGGCTCCATACGATGGGCCCTTCCGGGTCCTGGAAGCGGGACCCAAGAGCTTTATGGTGGACAGAGGGGGGCTTCAGGAGCGGATATCGGTGGACCGTTTGAAGCCTGCACACGTGGACCCGGACGGGCCGGTGGAGCTGGCTCAGCCCCGACGGCGCGGCCGTCCACCCAACCCCACTCCTGCCGCAAGTTTGCGGCCCATGTCTGCCTCTACCCGGGCAGCAGCCCCGGACTCTCCCCCAGTCCAGCCTCGCCGCCGGCGCGGACGGCCGCCGGCTCGTGCCCTTCCCCCTTCCCCCCTGACTGTTAAGCGCAGTCGTTATGGTCGGGTAGTCAGGCCTCCTACGAATCTTTTTTTTTTTTTTTTTTTTTTTGCGACCGATTTCAGATGTGCGCGGGAGCGTTTTTCCATGTGCGCGCTCGCGCACGGGCGCACCTTAGGGGGAACATTGACTATAAGTCTTCCTCAGTGTTATATAAGTCTTCCTCAGTGTTATATAAGTCTTCCTCAGTGTTATATAAGTCTTCCTCAGTGTTAAACTATAAGTCTTCCTCAGTGTTATATAAGTTTTCCTCAGTGTTATATAAGTCTTCCTCAGTGTTAAACTATAAGTCTTCCTCAGTGTTATATAAGTCTTCCTCAGTGTTACACTATAAGTCTTCCTCAGTGTTAAACTATAAGTCTTCCTCAGTGTTAAACTATAAGTCTTCCTCAGTGTTATATAAGTTTTCCTCAGTGTTAAACTATAAGTCTTCCTCAGTGTTAAACTATAAGTCTTCCTCAGTGTTACACTATAAGTCTTCCTCAGTGTTACACTATAAGTCTTCCTCAGTGTTATATAAGTATTCCTCAGTGTTATATAAGTCTTCCTCAGTGTTATATAAGTCTTCCTCAGTGTTAAACTATAAGTCTTCATCAGTGTTATATAAGTTTTCCTCAGTGTTATATAAGTCTTCCTCAGTGTTAAACTATAAGTCTTCCTCAGTGTTATATAAGTCTTCCTCAGTGTTACACTATAAGTCTTCCTCAGTGTTAAACTATAAGTCTTCCTCAGTGTTAAACTATAAGTCTTCCTCAGTGTTATATAAGTTTTCCTCAGTGTTAAACTATAAGTCTTCCTCAGTGTTAAACTATAAGTCTTCCTCAGTGTTACACTATAAGTCTTCCTCAGTGTTACACTATAAGTCTTCCTCAGTGTTATATAAGTATTCCTCAGTGTTACACTATAAGTCTTCCTCAGTGTTAAACTATAAGTCTTCCTCAGTGTTAAACTATAAGTATTCCTCAGTGTTATATAAGTTTTCCTCAGTGTTAAACTATAAGTCTTCCTCAGTGTTAAACTATAAGTCTTCCTCAGTGTTATATAAGTCTTCCTCAGTGTTAAACTATAAGTATTCCTCAGTGTTATATAAGTCTTCATCAGTGTTACACTATAAGTCTTCCTCAGTGTTAAACTATAAGTCTTCCTCAGTGTTAAACTATAAGTCTTCCTCAGTGTTAAACTATAAGTATTCCTCAGTGTTATATAAGTCTTCATCAGTGTTACACTATAAGTCTTCCTCAGTGTTATATAAGTTTTCCTCAGTGTTATATAAGTCTTCCTCAGTGTTAAACTATAAGTCTTCCTCAGTGTTATATAAGTCTTCCTCAGTGTTACACTATAAGTCTTCCTCAGTGTTATATAAGTCTTCCTCAGTGTTAAACTATAAGTCTTCCTCAGTGTTAAACTATAAGCCTTCCTCAGTGTTAAACTATAAGTATTCCTCAGTGTTATATAAGTCTTCATCAGTGTTACACTATAAGTCTTGCTCAGTGTTATATAAGTTTTCCTCAGTGTTATATAAGTCTTCCTCAGTGTTAAACTATAAGTCTTCCTCAGTGTTATATAAGTCTTCCTCAGTGTTACACTATAAGTCTTCCTCAGTGTTATATAAGTCTTCCTCAGTGTTAAACTATAAGTCTTCCTCAGTGTTAAACTATAAGCCTTCCTCAGTGTTAAACTATAAATCTTCCTCAGTGTTATATAAGTCTTCCTCAGTGTTAAACTATAAGTCTTCCTCAGTGTTATATAAGTCTTCCTCAGTGTTAAACTATAAGTCTTCCTCAGTGTTATATAAGTCTTCCTCTGTGTTATATAAGTCGTCCTCAGTGTTAAACTATAAGTCTTCCTCAGTGTTAAACTATAAGTCTTCCTCAGTGTTAAACTATAAGTCTTCCTCAGTGTTATATAAGTCTTCCTCAGTGTTAAACTATAAGTCTTCATCAGTGTTATATAAGTCTTCATCAGTGTTACACTATAAGTATTCCTCAGTGTTACACTATAAGTCTTCCTCAGTGTTACACTATAAGTCTTCCTCAGTCTTAAACTATAAGTCTTCCTCAGTGTTATATAAGTCGTCCTCAGTGTTATATAAGTCGTCCTCAGTGTTAAACTATAAGTCTTCCTCAGTGTTAAACTATAAGTCTTCCTCAGTGTTAAACTATAAGTCTTCCTCAGTGTTTCACTATAAGTCTTCCTCAGTGTTAAACTATAAGTCTTCCTCAGTGTTATATAAGTCTTCCTCAGTGTTAAACTATAAGTCTTCCTCAGTGTTAAACTATAAGTCTTCATCAGTGTTACACTATAAGTCTTCCTCAGTGTTAAACTATATGTCTTCCTCAGTGTTAAACTATAAGTATTCCTCAGTGTTACACTATAAGTCTTCATCAGTGTTAAACTATAAGTCTTCCTCAGTGTTAAACTATAAGTATTCCTCAGTGTTACACTATAAGCCTTCATCAGTGTTACACTATAAGTCTTCCTCAGTGTTATATAAGTCTTCCTCAGTGTTACACTATAAGTATTCCTCAGTGTTATATAAGTCTTCCTCAGTGATATATAAGTCTTCCTCAGTGTTAAACTATAAGTCTTCCTCAGTGTTACACTATAAGCCTTCCTCAGTGTTACACTATAAGTCTTCCTCAGTGTTATATAAGTCTTCCTCAGTGTTAAACTATAGTCTTCCTCAGTGTTAAACTATAAGTCTTCCTCAGTGTTAAACTATAAGTCTTCCTCAGTGTTATATAAGTCTTCCTCAGTGTTAAACTATAAGTCTTCCTCAGTGTTACACTATAAGTATTCCTCAGTGTTAAACTATAAGTCTTCCTCAGTGTTATATAAGTATTCCTCAGTGTTACACTATAAGTCTTCCTCAGTGTTACACTATAAGTCTTCCTCAGTGTTATATAAGTCTTCCTCAGTGTTAAACTATAAGTCTTCCTCAGTGTTAAACTATAAGTCTTCCTCAGTGTTAAACTATAAGTCGTCCTCAGTGTTATATAAGTCTTCCTCAGTGTTACACTATAAGTCTTCCTCAGTGTTATATACTGTAAGTCTTCCTCAGTGTTACACTATAAGTCTTCCTCAGTGTTATATAAGTCTTCCTCAGTGTTAAACTATAAGTCTTCCTCAGTGTTAAACTATAAGCCTTCCTCAGTGTTAAACTATAAATCTTCCTCAGTGTTATATAAGTCTTCCTCAGTGTTAAACTATAAGTCTTCCTCAGTGTTATATAAGTCTTCCTCAGTGTTAAACTATAAGTCTTCCTCAGTGTTATATAAGTCTTCCTCTGTGTTATATAAGTCTTCCTCAGTGTTACACTATAAGTCTTCCTCAGTGTTAAACTATAAGTCTTCCTCAGTGTTATATAAGTCTTCCTCCGTGTTATATAAGTCTTCCTCAGTGTTATATAAGTCTTCCTCAGTGTTACACTATAAGTCTTCCTCAGTGTTAAACTATAAGTCTTCCTCAGTGTTTCACTATAAGTCTTCCTCAGTGTTAAACTATAAGTCTTCCTCAGTGTTATATAAGTCTTCCTCAGTGTTAAACTATAAGTCTTCCTCAGTGTTAAACTATAAGTCTTCATCAGTGTTACACTATAAGTCTTCCTCAGTGTTAAACTATATGTCTTCCTCAGTGTTAAACTATAAGTATTCCTCAGTGTTACACTATAAGTCTTCATCAGTGTTAAACTATAAGTCTTCCTCAGTGTTACACTATAAGTCTTCCTCAGTGTTACACTATAAGCCTTCATCAGTGTTACACTATAAGTCTTCCTCAGTGTTATATAAGTCTTCCTCAGTGTTATATAAGTCTTCCTGAGTGTTAAACTATAAGTCTTCCTCAGTGTTATATAAGTCTTCCTCAGTGTTACACTATAAGTCTTCCTCAGTGTTATATAAGTCTTCCTCAGTGATATATAAGTCTTCCTCAGTGTTAAACTATAAGTCTTCCTCAGTGTTACACTATAAGCCTTCCTCAGTGTTACACTATAAGTCTTCCTCAGTGTTATATAAGTCTTCCTCAGTGTTAAACTATAGTCTTCCTCAGTGTTAAACTATAAGTCTTCCTCAGTGTTAAACTATAAGTCTTCCTCAGTGTTATATAAGTCTTCCTCAGTGTTAAACTATAAGTCTTCCTCAGTGTTACACTATAAGTCTTCCTCAGTGTTAAACTATAAGTCTTCCTCAGTGTTATATAAGTCTTCCTCAGTGTTACACTATAAGTCTTCCTCAGTGTTACACTATAAGTCTTCCTCAGTGTTATATAAGTCTTCCTCAGTGTTAAACTATAAGTCTTCCTCAGTGTTAAACTATAAGTCTTCCTCAGTGTTAAACTATAAGTCGTCCTCAGTGTTATATAAGTCTTCCTCAGTGTTACACTATAAGTCTTCCTCAGTGTTATATAAGTCTTCCTCAGTGTTACACTATAAGTCTTCCTCAGTGTTATATAAGTCTTCCTCAGTGTTAAACTATAAGTCTTCCTCAGTGTTAAACTATAAGCCTTCCTCAGTGTTAAACTATAAGTCTTCCTCAGTGTTATATAAGTCTTCCTCAGTGTTAAACTATAAGTCTTCCTCAGTGTTATATAAGTCTTCCTCAGTGTTAAACTATAAGTCTTCCTCAGTGTTATATAAGTCTTCCTCTGTGTTATATAAGTCTTCCTCAGTGTTACACTATAAGTCTTCCTCAGTGTTAAACTATAAGTCTTCCTCAGTGTTATATAAGTCTTCCTCCATGTTATATAAGTCTTCCTCAGTGTTATATAAGTCTTCCTCAGTGTTACACTATAAGTCTTCCTCAGTGTTAAACTATAAGTCTTCCTCAGTGTTAAACTATAAGTCTTCATCAGTGTTATATAAGTCTTCCTCAGTGTTAAACTATAAGTCTTCCTCAGTGTTAAACTACAAGTCTTACTCAGTGTTATATAAGTCTTCCTCTGTGTTACACTATAAGTCTTCCTCAGTGTTAAACTATAAGTCTTCCTCAGTGTTATATAAGTCTTCCTCTGTGTTATATAAGTCTTCCTCAGTGTTATATAAGTCTTCCTCAGTGTTACACTATACGTCTTCCTCAGTGTTAAACTATAAGTCTTCCTCAGTGTTAAACTATAAGTCTTCCTCAGTGTTATATAAGTCTTCCTCCATGTTATATAAGTCTTCCTCAGTGTTATATAAGTCTTCCTCAGTGTTACACTATAAGTCTTCCTCAGTGTTATATAAGTCTTCCTCCGTGTTATATAAGTCTTCCTCAGTGTTATATAAGTCTTCCTCAGTGTTACACTATAAGTCTTCCTCAGTGTTAAACTATAAGTCTTCCTCAGTGTTAAACTATAAGTCTTCCTCAGTGTTATATAAGTCCTCCTCAGTGTTAAACTATAAGTCTTCCTCAGTGTTAAACTATAAGTCTTCCTCAGTGTTATATAAGTCTTCCTCAGTGTTAAACTATAAGTCTTCCTCAGTGTTAAACTATAAGTCTTCCTCAGTGTTAAACTATAAGTCTTCCTCAGTGTTAAACTATAAGTCTTCCTCAGTGTTACACTATAAGTCTTCCTCAGTGTTATATAAGTCTTCCTCTGTGTTACACTATAAGTATTCCTCAGTGGTAAACTATAAGTCTTCCTCAGTGTTATATAAGTCTTCCTCAGTGTTATATAAGTATTCCTCAGTGGTAAACTATAAGTCTTCCTCAGTGTTATTCTGGACCATAGTGTAAGAGCCTCTTAAATAGAAGTCAGCAGGTTAATCACTGTAAGCAGTCCTTCAGATATGTACAATGAATGGACCATGTTCTACTAACATTAATAGATAAACACACACCATCTGTACTATCTCGACAAAGGACACAGTTTGAGAGGCATATAGGAATAACAACCTAATATCATTAGAAATCCATCTCTATTTAACTTCTGGTCTGCTATCTTTGGAACTCTCTCAGAGACCCTTGATATCAACCTCCAGCCTAATTCCCTCACAGCCATATTCGGCATAACAGCTGGAGAGGACCCTAAGATTCTCAAAAGGCATACAAATATAAAACAACCACCAAAAGCTTCGGTATGGTTGAGCAATCTTATGCAATTCATTTATCTAGAGAAGATTAGATACGCACTTAGGGGGTCTAAAGACAGATGTATGTCCGTCTGGGGTAGGGTGACCAGATCCCAATAAACCAAATGTGGGACAAATGGTATGTGTGTGAGGGACAATGTGGGACACACCCCCCCCCCCCCCCCCCCCCAGTGCAGCCCCCTCCCCTTTTTTTGGTGGACTGTCCCTGTCGCCTCCTTCAAGGCTCATCCACCACTGTCCTCATTAAAATGACCACAAGCCTAATATGTTTTGCCCTTATTCATATTTTCTTTTTTTCCCCTTTTGTCTCTAATGGGTGTTAAGTACTCAAAATAAATAAAATTACCACCCAGACTTACTATCACTTATGATTATAGGTCTGGACCCACAGTCTTATCACACACGCACGCACACACACACACACACACACACACACACACACACACACACACACACACACATACACACACACACACACACACACACACACACACACACACACACACACACACACACACACACACACACACACACACACACACACACACACACACACACACAGACACACACTGCCACTTTACTTTACTGCCATTAATTAGTTTGTTTATTTAGTGTACATCATATTAGTTTACTGCCATATCCATCATATCACTGCCACTTTACTGCCATTATTGTATTATTGTATTTTACTGCCATTATTTATTATTCATACTTACTATGTACCACTGCTGCTAAAAGTGTTGCACTAAGTTCTCGTTTACCTCTATTTACATTCACTCATACATTCACTTTTTTTAGCTACTGTCTACATTGTATATAGTCCTGTATACTGTCCATTATGTTACTTTATAGTGTACTATGTTACTTTATGTTTATAGTGTACTATATGTTACTTTATGTTTATATTAGATCTTGTTCTTTATATACACCGTGGGAAGGCGGGAATGCAATTTAATTTATCTGTATGTCTTGCACATTACGAGAGGTGACAGTAAAGCTGACTTTGACTTTTGACTAACAAAAGTAACTCACCAAAACAACTCACACGTCCAGGGATTCACACTGGCACTGCAGTGATGAGAGCAGGAACAGTAATGGCACAATAATAAAGTACAGAATACAATTATCTTCCACCTGCACTGATTTGTGTGGGGGGGGGGTTACCGGTTACATGAACGACTACTCGCATCTTATTTATTGTTATCATTCGTTTTCAATCTAAACCCTTTGGGATTGCTTTCCCCTTTTCAAACTTGGACCAAGCGCTATTCTCTCGTGCTGAGCAGCGGAGATACTGTAACAGCAGCGTGTGGAACTGATCTGATCCGTAGCGTGTGTGTATCCCTTGCCTGGGTTCGTTGCGCCAGGCTCGAACGGATCCTCCGCGCGCAACAGCGTTAGGACTTGTTGTCATGTCGCCTGGATGTCCAGGATGCGGTGTCACTCGCGGTCAGATACTAGTAACGTTACTGCGACGCATAGAGGTTCTTCACATTGGCTGGGGGGGGGGGGGGGGGGGGGGCGTTAGCGCGGATGACAACTAATCATGCGGGACATAGTCTCAATTTGCATGACGCGTGAAAAGAGACAGAAATGCTGTGCAATCACGCGCAATGCGTGACGTCTGGTCACCCTAGTCTGGGGTCATGTCCTGAACCATGTTGGAGGACTTGTAACTTTAACGGATAACCTAGTTGTTTGATGATTGTTGTAGTTTCTTATGCAGCCTTAAGCATTTACGTTCACTATGTTGATTAATGCAACCTTGAATGTGGAAGTGGTGTGCCTTTTACATTTTTTTATTGTTATATATTTTTTTTGTCTCACTCTGTTTGTTTGTTTTTGTGTTATGGGGGGGAGGGGTTAAAATAAATTGTAAAATGGGAACTGATGTGAATTAAATTGATGTGAAATATACTTGTTGGTATTCCCAATTTTTTTTAATAAATACATAAATAAAATCGGACATGGAGAATGTGACGGAATCGATTGAGAGGCAGAGGCAAAAAGGCAGTCAACGACCAACAACGGTCCTTTGATTAACTCAAGACTCACAAACTCAGAACATGAACTCTCCTTGACCTGTGCGAGAACACACTGAACCAAACCAAAATACCAATTTAAGACGTCTGTTGTTCAAGTCTGCGGGAAAAGAGAAATGATAAACACGATTTTTTTTTTTTTTTAACGTAAGACTCATTAGTCATGGCTCATTTTCTATGAAGGAAAAATAAATAACGCACATCCTCCGTTTGTTGGTGCTGAGCCAAACTGTAAAAACAGTAATACATAAGACAAAGCGGGGCTCGCAACTCATTTGTAGTTCCAAGGTGTTTTAATTGACAAAAAGGCAGATGCAACGTTTCGACCCTTCCGGTCTTCTTCAAGCATGAAGACAACACAACACTGACATCTTTTTATACAGGAAGTGAAGTGAAGAATACCGGAAGGGTCGAAACGTTGCATCTGCCTTTTTGTCAATTAAAACACCTTGGAACTACAAATGAGTTGCGAGCCCCGCTTTGTCTTATTCATTTTCTATGAAGAACATAAAAGAACACATTCACATTGAGTGAACACTGTGTACCTCCCGACACAATTATACTACATGCGTGGTGTTCGGGTCCAAATGTGGAAATTGTAGGTAAAAACAAGTAAATATGGTCAAAATTAAACAAAAAGGTTCACTGTGTACCTTCACTGTCTGCCTCCACCTAGCCCCTTTCGTGACTGCGGTTTGCAAGCCTGGGGCTTTTGTGACCGCAGTCACTTATTTATGTGCCGCCACCACTTCAGAAAATACCAACCAAGCGTGATCGGGGGGCTCGGAGTGTGTCAAAAATATATCAGATATGAATTTCAAAGATACCCAGTGTACAATATGGGTTTAACACAGCTTTACGATGGGGTCTGGAAGCTCGGAGTTGCTAATAAACAGTTTAAAACATTGTTAGGAAAAAAAGGTGGTACTCACAACATAGATATCTATGCTCACAACGAACTCTGGCAAGATGGCGTCTTCTTCTTCTGCAACTTTTTTGGGGATAGGGAGCGCAGTGATTGCTGGACGCACCAGGCATGCGACAAAAGAAGTTGCAGAAGAAGAAGACGCCATCTTGCCAGATGTTGTGAGTACCACTTTTTTTCCTAACAATGTTTTAAACTATTTATTAGCAACTCCGAGCTTCCAGACCCCATCGTAAAGCTGTGTTAAACCCATATTGTACGCTGGGTATCTTTGAAATTCATATCTGATATATTTTTTACACACTCCGAGCCCCCCGATCACGCTTGGTTGGTATTTTCTGAAGTGGTGGTGGCACATAAATAAGTGACTGCGGTCACAAAAGCCCCAGGCTTGCAAACCGCAGTCACGAAAGGGGCTAGCCTCCACCTTGTTTCATTTACATTACTCATCACACTTTATCAGAAAAAAATAAAGGAATAGCACTTGTGATCTGATAAATGTGATCTAGAAGGCGTATAATGGCAAATATTAACCACATTATGTTTTCTAGATTGTTTGTAGTAAATCAAATCAAATCAAATTTATTTATAGGGCCCGACAACACACGTTAATGTCCCCATGGGCCATGGGTAACATATGTTTAAGTATTTCTACGTGAATTGTAATGGCTTTATTGTTTTAAAAAATCCCAATAATGTTATGGGTCCACATTGGTAACAAAAGCGCAAACACCTCACAGGGTTAATAATATCATATTTCATATTTACCGTTTGGTCAGCGGTGGGCCAGTTGCTAAGCACACCGTGTCTAGATGAGTTGTACCGTCCCACTGAGTTTGATTTGGCGTGGCGTTATTATTGAACAGGCCGCAGATAACTCACAAAACCCAGAACATAAACTCTCAAAGTCGTTCCTCTGCCGGTGCCAGAACCAACTGAACCGAACCAAAACAGCCATTTGACGAGATCCTGCAGAGCAACACACCACCCGGGGACCCCTCCCCCTCTCTCAGGGGCGTTCATTTGGTATGGCAAGGTATGGCACTCGCCATACCTTGGCAAAATTTTTTTTTTTTTTTAAATGTTTTTTTATGTTGATTTAGAATTCGAATATCAACATTATGAACGAAGCTTCGAACTATTCGGTACAGCCCTAGCATGTTTTGATATTGTCAATTATCTCACTTTTACTATAGGTGACTTTTACTGTGACTAACTGAAATATGCCCCAAAAAAAGGAAAATGGACATAGGGACGTTTGTTTATCAAAGGGCAGCAGAGACAAGTGATACAGGGACACAGGTAAGGTCTTACAATGGCTTAGTGATTATAACAGTGCAGTTCAGCATTCAGTAACCCATACTTTTTGTGAATGTGTTTTTGATACTGTTGAACACACACCTCAAAACCGTACCTAAGGAAAATTGGCTCAATTGCAAGAAAAGTAATGGACAGTTATGATATTACATTCTGCATAATTCGTATGCAAAATATTGTGGTTCCCTGCTTTAGTCTGTTGACACATTTCTATACTAAAAATGCTTGTGTAGTCCTGTGTCATACCTAAATGTCATATAACTGAATTGTATAGAAACAACTCACCAAAAGTGACTATTGCACAACTGATTTGACAAAAAGAAATTCACCAAGAAATTCACCCCCCCCCCTCCTCGCCATACCTTGCCTTTTACTGAAAGGACGCCACTGCCCTCTCTCTGACCATGTGGCCCAGGTGTGGCCCATACCTCGTTATCTCACAGGCACCGGGAGCCACTTGTTTCACCCACTAGCCCTTTTAAACCTACGGGCCCAAATACCACTGCTGCTTCTCTGTACCGTAACTCTATCGGGGGGAAAAATTCAGCGCCATCTGAAAGCCAAGGAGCTGAGCTTTCTTCCCATATATTGCCTTTTACGGTAATCCAAAAACTGTGGGAGTTATTGAGGAAGTAAACACAAGTCGAATTCTACCTGCTTCAATGTCAACCACTAAGGTCAAAATTCCGCCTAGCTTAAAAAGCCTAATATAAAAGGCCAAAACATTTATTGCAGTGGCATAATAGTTCCATGTTCAACATTTACATGTGATGGGCTATTGCAGTGTCTACTTCACTAAACACCTGTACAAATCCCATTCCGATTTTTTGTTTTCCTTGTCTAATAACAGTTTGATACACACTCAAAACATACAGTAAGTTCAAACAATAACAGACATTGAAAGCTGAAGAAGTTCTGAAAAAAGGGTGAAAAGCACTTGCTCACAGCACATGCTCTGACAATTACACAGCAATAACAACTACAAATACCCAGGCGGAGTGTTTCAGGCTTAAAAGGACTAGCTGATGAACATCCAATCTATCTGATTATGTGTATAGGTTTCGCCAACTGGGTTTAATTTAATCTAAAGAAAAATTGTAATCAGAGGTATGTTGCTAATTGAATCCTTATTTATTAAATCTTAGTTGAATGATTTTAAACCAATATTAAACCCATTTGAAGTTTAAGTTTAGTTTAAATCAAGATGATAGTATGTTCAAAAGCCATCAAATGAAGGAAAAAAGGCCAACTGCTGTTTAAAAAAAATAAAAAAATAAAAATAAAAACAGCTACACTGTAAGATTGCTCTTCTTTGCTGCCTGGCGTTAGCTAGCTAATGCTAATTTGTCAACTCATGGCGTGGCAGAGAAGCAGATATAATGTCTCCTCCTCCTTTTGAGAAATATCTTTCATCATCATCTCAAAGTCTTTTCCTCGACCAGTCCCAGAACGAACTGAACCGAAGCAAAAAAAAGAGCAATTTGAAGAGATCCTGAGCCAACAGAGCAACACGACACCACCCGGGACCGCTCCTCGCTGACGACTGGCCCCAGGTGGGGCCCAGGCCTCGTTATCACTCCGGCACCGACTAGCCTACCTGCCAGTTGATGAGACGAGTGGCTCTCGATGGGCTCTCCCACAGAGAGGGAGATCATGCCCCTCTTTAATCAAAGGCAGATATGGCACGCCTGAGGTGACAAAGCCATCAACACTGGTACTAATCCAACCTCTGCACATCTCCCTCTTTCATCAATCTCTCTGTGATGACATAATGGGGATTGATTATTTCCCTTGGCCAGCGTGAATGAATGTTGTCATCACAAAACCTTTTCGGGCTATAGCCTACAGTACTAACTAGTGTGGATGTCAAAATGTTTTCCTTCAGTGAAATTGAGCAGAATAGGGCTGCATGCATGCTTCTTCACTGACCATTTGTAGCTAATATAAATGGCATGCATGAAAAACTATTTTCCAGATTTTCCAGTAATCTTTTTTTCCGGTCATATTTTTTTTCTCTCTCTAAATATTTTTACTCAAACTAGGCCTAAAAGCTGGTATACTGGGGGGCTCCAGTAGCTCACCGCATATCTCGACGCTATTTCTGCGTCGGGGAATACCGTGCTGCGTCACGGATCTGGTTGACTCCGAGTTCGATTCCCGGACCCGCCGTCATTTGCCGAATGTCTTCCCCTGCTCTATATCCCGTTTCACCCTGTATCTGTCGGTCATGCTTGACCAGAAAAGCGATAAACGATAAAAAATGAAGTTTAAAAAAAAATAAAAAAAAAGCTGGTATACTATAATTGTATATATACGATATACAATTATAGTATACCAGCTTTTAGGCCTAGTTTGAGTAAAAATATTTAGAGAGAGAAAAAAAAGATTACTGGAAAAAAAGATTACTGGAAAATCTGGAAAATAGTTTTTCATGCATGCCATTTATATTAGCTACAAATGGTCAGTGAAGAAGCATCCATGCAGCCCTATTCTGCTCAATTTCACTGAAGGAAAACATTTTGACATCCACACTAGTTAGTACTGTATATATATACTATATATATATATGGATGAGAGACATGGCCATAAAACCAGGCAGCGTATGCTAAAATATTGTAGTATGTTTACCGAGGACATGTGCCACGAAGAAGATGGTTATGTAAAAGAGCTATGCAGTGGCGGCTGGCCACTAGGGGCGCTCGGGCGCCGACCCCCCTGGTTAACCCTGGTTAACCCTGGTTTTTTTATAAAAAAAATGTATAGCCCTATAAATAATATAAACATGTTTAAAATTAATAATATTTACTCATTTTAAGTATGTTTGTGTTTCCAATGCACAATATAACGTTAATATATCAAATATAAATAATCGTTTTCCTGAACAGGAAGTGACTCACTGTCTGATAGAGAATACGTTCCGTTACCGTAGCCACATTTCTCCTCGCCGCATTTCTCTCGGGCTAGACGCAATAGCGCTTTCATCGCTGTATCCGTCGCAGCCAACCAGTGCGTAACGCGCTGTGCGTTGAAATATGATGTATTATGATGGAACACTGGCGCGTTTTGAAGCGGTCTAAGCAAGAGGCGTCTATAATTTCCGTAACCGCATTTCTCGGAGACGCTCTCTGATTGGCCGACGCGGCGACGACAGTACTTTTCCGTAGCCGCATTTCTCGGTTTTGCTTAAAAGTGGACGATAGAACGCCAGGTAGTTTGCAGGATGTTCAATGCTGTGTGTTGTGATGCAGTCTCGAGTCTGGACAGTGGGCAGTGGATATACATCGACAACAGTCTGGGGGACAGTCAGTGGACATAGACTTTATCAAGCCCTCCGGCTGGACCACGTTTCAATTAAACAAAGTGAGTTCATTCTCTCTCTCTCTCTCTCTCTCTTAGCCACTCAGCGAATGCTAACTAACTAATGCTCTCTCTCTCTCTCTCTCTCTCTCTCTCTCTCTCTCTCTCTCTCTCTCTCTCTCTCTCTCTCTCTCTCTCTCTCTGGAGTGGAGTTTCGTTTGGATTGAAAATATGTGGATTATGGCTTGTTCAATATCGTCTATGTTTGAATGAATGAAAACTTTATTAACAGATTGCAGAATGGATGGGTACAATACAGTACAGCTCAATACACACAATTGTTAAGGGGATGCAGACCAGAGAAAGATGTTTCTCTTGTTTACTTCAGGGTCCCCCGTTTTCGATTCATATCGATAGTTTAATAGCTAGCCTTGGCTCGTTTAACAATATGCAAAATATGTGTACAGCCCTGTACTCATACTGAAGTTATTCTTGGTATATACTACTACACATACTAGGTCTGATTGTGTAACGAATCGATTCCACGTCGCGCTGTGTGTGAGAGAGAGAAATAGAGAGAAGGAGAGATAGAGGGGGATACTAATTAATTCCGCCCCCCCCGTGAAGAATTCACGAGCCGCCACTGGAGCTATGTTACCTTATAATATAAAGAATGTTAGTTCCAAGTATCCTTTTAAAACATTCACATTAAATGTACATTGCATTAAATGTAAATGTCAAAGGCTACTGAAAAACTGTGCTAAATTGTAGGTAGGTGTGGAGGTTTGTACCTCGTTATATGCTTGTTTTATTCTGTTACTATTTGTCTGATCTAACGGTTTTGTGGTAGTTTGCTATGGGTTTATTTTGTTAAAATGTTTGTTATGGGTTTATGTTGTTAATATGTTTGCTATGGGTTTATTTTGTTAATATGTTTGCTAGGGGTTTATGTTGTGATGTCATCCCCCCGGTCCTAATGGACCGGTCATTGGACTTGCAGCACCACTCATGAACATTACACCACTGCATTTGTGTTTATCTATGTTTATTAATTTGTTATCTGTGGTGCTCACTTGTTTGTTGTCTGTGTATCTGTTGTGCCCCATTGTCTAGTCTAGTGTATCCTCCCCCTGTTTCTGTATCCATGTGTTATTTAGTCTCCTCATGTTTCAGTATGTTACCCCAGGCTGTTTCAGTCTTTCCCACACAGCTGGGTCTTGTTTCCAATCACCCTCATGTGTCAATTAGTCTGTGTATATTAGTGTTGTTTGCCCTGCCCTCCTGTGCTCGATCATTGTTCATGTTACCCTCGTCCTGTGTGCTGTCAACCTTTTGTTTCTCCGTTTTGATCAGTGAGTCAGTTTTGTATTGTTTGCCACGTTAAAGTAAAGTGCTTATTACTTTCATCCACGACTCGTGCTTCATCTATTTTCATCCTGCACTAGCTCTCCTCGTGTTAAATCTGCATACCGGGTTCTACTCCTCTCTACCATCGACATGCCAGCGAAACGCTCCAGGAATCGTAACATTGTTAATTATGTTTGCTAGGGGTTGGTACAGTAATATGCTTTTCTTTTCATTGTTTGGGAGAGTTTGTGGGTGATAAGTGGTGAGGGGGGGGGGGGGGGGTATTTTATTATTTAAGTTTACCTGAATTGATTTTGTGGACCCAAGGATAATTATTAGCTGCCACCATTGTAGCTAAATAAATAAACAAATAAACAGATAAACAAATAAATAAACTGATGCGCTATACCTCACAATCAATCAATATCAATATCATATCAATACGATATGTCACAATCAAAGTACAATGATTGGAAAAGGTCACAGCCATTTACAACCTCATATTTAGGCAAATACACAGGTGTAGAGTACTTGAGTAATTGTACTTTGTTACAATACTTAAGTACTGTTTTGGGGGATTTGTACTTTACTCAAGTATTATTAGGTTTGCATACTTGTACTTTTACTCAATTACATTTCAGAGGGAAAAAAACATACTCTTTACTCCTTACATTTAAAATGCAGACCTACAAAGTACAAATCTCGCAGCTCCAACTATTTTAATTAGAATATTTGTTTCTCTAAATGGCACGTAGACACATACTGTAGAGATGAACTAGCTTGTGCAGCAACCTGGCGGTATGTAGCAAATGAGAAAATAAATTTCTTCTAGGATCCATTCAAAAGTCAGATGAACATCCAATCTATCTGATTATGGGTAGGTTGCACCAACTATAGGTTTAATTTAATCTCAAATTTGTTGTAATCAGAGATTAGTTAAACCAGTTTTAAAATGAGTAAATCCAGATTTAGAATTAACCGGAGGCTGGAGCTATGTTGCACAATTCAAATTGAATCCTTATTTTAGTAAATCGTAGTTTAATGATTTAACCAATATTAAACCCATTTTAATCTGTTTAAATCAGTTTGATAGTATGTTCTTGAAAAAGAAAATACATGCAATATTGGGTGCTTAGGCCAAACAAAAAGCCATCAGAAGAAGAAAAAAGGCAAACTACTGTTTAAATAAAATTAAAATTAAAAGTTGGTATGACCTAGCTAGATTGCTATTCTCTGCTACATGGTGTTCGCTAGCTAGCTAATTTGTCAATTTGTGGCTTGCCATAGAAGCCCAAATTTCTCCTCCTTTTCAGAAATATCTTTCATCATCATCTGAAAATGTGCACTGAGTCTGTCCCTCATTTATCTAATGTTGCTCTAAAGTTTGGGGTCAAACAGAATTAAGATTCATCTAGGTTTGGAGGAAAAAACTAAACTGAGATTTGATTAAAGAGAGGTTTAAATTAGGGATGCTCGATATTGGCTTTTTTACCGATACCGATATACCGATATTGTCCAACTCTTAATTTCCGATACCGATATCAAACGATATCAACCGATACCGATATATGCAGGGTTCCCCCCCCCCCCCAAAAAAAGTTGAATAATTTCAGGTAATTAACATTACATATCTCTTGTTGTGGAATTAACACAACATTATGCATACTTTTGACAATAAATAAAATCTGAATTTGTTCTTACTTGCTTGCCTGGGTAAATAAAGGTTATAGAAATGTAAATTCTTTAATTTTTTTTTTGTAAACCGATACAGATATTTTCCGATATCACATTTTAATGCCGATATAGGCCGATAATATCAGTAGGCCGATAATATCGGACATCCCTAGTTTAAATCTAATACTGCTTTGTTTTATATTAACTTTAAAATATAATGTAACAAAATTAAATGATAAATGATCATTTAATCCAATTTAAATCCGGGTTGGTGAAATACTTTTTTCCAAACATTGTTTGCTAGGATTTGGTGTTGGGGGTATCTTTACTTGTTTCTTGGACATTCATGTAGCATATAAGTCAATATATCTCTCATTTAATAATATCCTGACAAGGTATTATGTCATTATGGACTTTAGCATATGTGTATTCTTATGGTAGTACTAATAAAAAAAACATACAATACATGCAAGTGGCAGGTAAAGAGAGTATGTGGGACTGTACCCAGTATCAACATGTTCTTTTGTCATGAATTTTCAAGCACTCAATGATGATTTTATTTCCCATACTGATTCATGTGTACCAAATGTTCCATATACATTTACATTACATGACCCCTCACTATAGACCTCTCACTATAGACCCCTCACTATAGACCCCTCACTATAGACCCCTCACTATAGACTCCTCACTATAGACCCCTCACTATAGACCTCTCACTATAAACCCCTCACTATAGACGTCTCACTATAGACCTCTCACTATAGACCTTGCCAATTATTTTTTACATATTTTTTATTTTACCTCCATATAGAGAGAGTGATCTGCAATCTGCTTGGGTTGGGGTGCAATTCCTAACAGGCTCAACCATATGGATAAAAGTTCCCATATTATGTGCATTACACAAACTAAAAACAGATATTACATTACATTACACAAACTAAAAACAGATATTACATTACATTACACAAACTAAAATGTTACATTACACCCACACACAGTGGCGTTTTTATATGTCACTTTAAAAAGAAAAAGAAAAGCTGGATCCGTAACATTGTCCAACCAATCCTCCTGGTTTTCATGTTCAAGCACCGCCGGCGGCGGCCTGTCATCATCGCGGTCTGCCTCAGAGTCAGAGTCATTCGTGTTGGTGTTGGGGCTGGGCTGTGGAGATGCGGCGGGCGTATATGAACAGGTGGCAGCCACTGGTGGTGGTGGCCCAGCTGAACTAGAGGCTGCCGCTGCCTCTTCTCTGTCGCTAGCATCAATAATAATAACGTTAGCATTCTCGTCCTCTCTGCCCGCGGAGCCTGGCTCAGCCTCTTTAACGTTGCTGCTACTACTAGTGCTAGCCTGGAGTGCAGCCTGATCTTGTTCATGAGGAATATATATATCTCAAGAGAACCTATCTGTTTGTATTCACAGCTAACATGTACACATGATCGACATAAGTATAATACTAGGCATGCCTGTAGGGAAACGTTCACACTGCTACTACCAAAAACCAATGCAGCAAAGAAAACTGTGTTATATAGAGCCATGTCATATTGGAATAAACTGCCAGTACATCTTACTCAGATAACCAGTAAGATAAGTTTTAAAAATAATTTGAAAAGAGCATTGAGAGAAAAAGAAATTAGTTTACATTAAAGAAAAACACAGATACTGTAGTTTACACTGTAAAGATATGACTGTCTGAGAGTTTAATCCCTTTTATTGTATTTTCTGTGATCTGATACTCTGTTTGTGTACTGTAATGCTATTTGGAAATATTTTTATATTTTTATATGTAGGAATATTGGAATATATTTTTAAATGTATGCTACTATAATGTTATGTATGTATGTACTGTTTTTGTTGTGTGTGGACCCCAGGAAGACTAGTTGTTGCTGCGGTGATGACTAATGGGGATCCGTAATAAAGATAAAGATAAAGCCAGGGGGCTATCCTCCTCCTTACCTGACAGGGTGAAAAAAGTAGAGATAGTCGGTATGCTTTGCCGAAGTAACGCGCTCTTTCTGTCCCTTTCCTGTTTAGATTTTAACTTAGTAGCTCCGCTTTCCCACTGTTTAACTTTTTTATCCATGTTTTTTGAGTCTCATATGATCATACAGTACTACTCGAGTCTTAGCCTACTTGATCAACTTGCAAGGGCAATTCTCGCGGTCAGTGGTCACCTGACCTGACCTGACAGTGACCCCTGGACCTGGACGTCAGTGTCACGTAGACTCAACGTCTCTCACCCCTCATTATCAAACAATCAATCATATTTTTATTTGCAATACAATTTTTTTTATAAAAATAGATAGAGAAGAGATGAGATGATACTAGTAGTCACTATAGATGCTGTGAAAGTAAACGCTGGATGAGGATCTGATTATATATATTTTATTTCGTATTTCTTTTATTTTTTTTACTAGTGTGTAGTGGAGGCCCCTAGTCACTAGGGGGAGCTCGATGATATCCGCTATCAGCACCGGCGTGTCTCTGCTGTCTGTCATGAATAATGATCCCAATCTGCCTCATTCGTGTCGGGGCTGCGTCTATTCTTTTACCAACGGATTTCCAGTTCCGCGTTCGCGTTCTGCGATCTGATTGGCCACTGACGTTTCTGGTGCGATCTGATTGGCCACTGACGTTTCTTAGGCAACTCTTTCGAAGTTGGTTATGGTTAGAGTATGGAATCAGGGCTGGTGTTCTATCGCCCTGCTCTAAGACAAACTCTAACCTTAACCAACTTCGAAAGAGTGCCTAAGCTTAACCGGTGAAAGAAAGAGGCGTCACACGATTGGCGCTACCAGAAACGTCAGTGGCCAATCAGAGCGCAGAACGCGAACGCGGAACTGGAAATCCGTTGGTAAAAGTATTCAGGCGTCGGGGCTGGGATGTGGAGATTTTTTTTATTGCTGTTTTTACCTCAAACGGAAAACCTCAAACTCTTATGAAGAGGAGAAAAAATACTCAAGATTAGCCACTTGCAGACGGCAGGGTGTGACGTACTGTATATTTTAGTTGATGAAATATTTTTGTTGACTAAATATTTTAGTTGATGAAATATGTTTTCATTTCAGTCACAGTATGACATCGATTTCCAAAATAAGAAAAAAAAATTAAATAAAATGTGGGGCCTCTAGCGACGAGGGGCCTCCAATTTTTTTTTAAATAAAAGTCAAAAAAAAAGAAACAAATATTTGGGGCCTCTAGTGACGAGGGGCCTCAAAAAAAATTAAATAAAAGTAAAAAAAAGAATTATTATAATTTGGGGCCTCTAGTGACGAGGGGCCTCCAATAGGCCTCGAGTGACGAGGGGCATCCACATTTTTTTTGAATAAAAGTAAAACATTATTTTTTTTTTTTTTTTTTTTGGAGGCCCCTCATCACTAGAAGCCCACGGGCCGCGGCCCGGACGGCCCGGTCGTTAATCCGGCCCTGCATGCATTATGCAGCAGCTTAGGCCACAGCGCTGAATCTTCATGTTCTCGGCTACAGTCCACCTGTCACTGCTCTGGTCGTAGCGCTCCACGTTGGAGATGGTGGTGAAGTCATTGAAGCCTCCGACCACGAAGAGCAGGTTGTCCAACACACCGATGCCAAAGCTGATGCGGGGGGTGAGCATGGCGGGCAGGGCGTGCCAGGAGTCAGTCAAGGGGCTGTAGGCCTCCGCGCTACGCAGGTCGTTTTCACCGTCAAACCCTCCCAACTGAGGACAGGACACATGAGAGGAATGTTTTAGTGTGTGACTCAGGCAGGCAGGCACACACTGTATTAATCCACTTAGGGAAATGAGGGCGTCACAGCAGCATTGCAAGTCAAATGATACATATCTATAAAAAGATCTAGTATAAATGTGCACCTACCACATAGACTTGTCCTCCATACGCAGCCACTCCCACCCCGATACGCCTGCTGCTCATGGGGGCGATCAGAGTCCACTGGTTGGTGTCTGGGCTGTAGCACTCAGCTGTGAGCAGACACTCCGCCCCGTTGTCGCCACCACAGATGTAAACCTGTAATAATAAGAAAGAATATTCTAATTTAGTTTATATATTCCATTTTTATTTCATTCTACTTTAATTGTCTGTTAATGTTGATGCACCAAAGGACCCAGACACATTTTTTGTTTGTGCAAGCTTACTTGGCAATAAAGACATTTATGATTTCTGATCTAACGTTCCTTGTGTTCATCTACCACCCTGTGTCCCTCAGTTCCACCCACCTTGCCGTGGAGGGCTGCTGCCCCTGCGTCGCGCCTGTGCTCCAGCATGGGTGAGATCAGTGTCCACTGGTTGGTTTCAGGCTTGTAGCGCTCGGCGGTGTTCAGTACCATGTGTCCGTCGAACCCTCCCATGGCGTAGATACACCCGTCCAACGCGACCACGCTGATGTAACAGCGGCGTGAGTGCATGGGAGCCGCCTGCAGCCAGCTGCGAGTGACAGGGTTGAACCTGCTCACACTGTTCAAATACTCTCTGCCGTTTTTTCCACCGACGCAGTAGACCAGACCGCGGAGATAAGCGGTGCCGTGGTAGGCCCGGGGAGTCTCCAGCTCAACGCTCACGTCCATCCATCCACCGGCTCGGATATCGTAAGCCTCCATGCATGGCTCGATTATCGTAAGCCTCTGAGGACTCCAGCCTCCGATGGCCAATAGGACCTCCCGGCGCAGGCGTGGGCGGGTCAGGGGGTTTGGGAGCCTGTCAGAGCCAGGGGGGTTCAGGACGCTGAGGATGAGGGGCCTGCAGTCATGGCTGTCCCTCACCACAGGGTTGTTCTGGATGTTGTTCAGGACGTAGTCAGTCCTCATCAAGCCCATGCGAACCTGGGAAGAGACAAGCAGAGAGCGGGTACAACTTAGACAGCGGTTGTAGACGGTTTCACTGGAATTCTGTTGCTAGGGAAGTTTGGACCCAAATGTTTGAGAACCACTGTACTAGGGAACCTAGTGTTGTTTTAATGTAATGCACAGTAATACAATTAGTTACCTTGGGCAGCAGCAAATGGATGTGTGTTTTACGCTCCTCATGGGAGTGGTCGATCCAACGGAGGATGGCCTCAAACACCGTCTCCTCGTTCTTCACGTTCAGGTCATCCCTCTCGATGATGTCCACCAGTTGCTGCAGGGGCAGCTCCACAAACTCCTCTGAGACGTGCAGCATCTCCTCAAAGTGGCACACGATGAAGAGATGGGCCTTGCGCCTCAGGTCGGGGCAGTAGTAGATGTCCGCAAACCTCCAGATGCAGACACAGTTTTCCAGAGACAGCTGGCCCTCTAGGAAGTCACAGCATGCTCCTTTTATGCCAGTGACGAGAAGCTGGTCTGCAGCCACCAGAAGCTCTTCCACGTTCTCTGCTGTCACCGGCACAAAGCGTGTGTAGGCGTACTCTATGATGAGCTGCATCATACCGGGGGACACCCCAGGGATAGTGTAGACTGCTTTCTCTGAGTCGCTCCAGCGAGTGAAGAGGGTTCTGTGGGATGCAGAGTATAGATATATCTGATGAGTAAACAGTAACCAACATTCTGTCCTGTGTACTAATATATTTTCAGTGTAGAAGTATAGTATATCTTTACAGTAGAAGTACAGTATAGTCTCTGTTTACAGTAGAAGTACAATGTAGGGTATTTTCACAGAAGCATAAGGTCTTTTCACAATAGAAGTATAGTATATTTTCATAGTACATAGTAATAGTAATGTTATATATTATAATATAATGTAATATAATAATAAAGTATAATATATTTAGCTCCCATTTGAATAATATAGATATTATGTTTAAAAACATGACATTCTTTAGAAGTCTTAAAAATACATATTTTTAATTTAAAATAAATGTAAAATAATAATAACATTATTTATAGGGATGCACCAAATATTTGGCCACCAAAAATTATCGGCCGAAAAATGGTTAAAAGGGCAAATAAATAATAAAATAGGCAATAAAATAGCTAAATTAGATAGTAAACAATAAGAAAACATGTAATAACACTAAAATAAGACATTAAAAAAGAACAAATAAAAGTATTTAAAGAAAATACATGAAATGATAACAATGATAATAAAATATTTAAGTAAAAATAATAGAAATAAAGAAAAATAAGACAATAAAATAAAGATAATAATTAATTACAGTATAGTATCTTTTTACTAACCAAGCTAATCTGAACCAAGCTAAACTTACCTGAAATAGTCGCTGCAGCCACACAGGAGGACCTTGTGGGCGTTAAACTCAGTGCTGTTGACTTTAATAACCACATCACAGAACCTTCCCTCCAGATGCAGGTCATTAAGGATTGTACAGGACATGGCACCTGTTTCCTTTTCCATGTGGTGATTTTAAAATTGTATCTACAGAATATATTCAAGCTTACAGACAAGTAGCCGGAAACAACAAGTGAGCTCTTCACTTGTCTACAGAGATCTGAAATCTTCTGAGAGAATTGTTGAACAGATACACAAATGTTCTAGAATGTTTGATTATGACATCATACTGTGACATCACAAATGTTCTAGAATGTTTGATTATGACATCATACTGTGACATCACAAATGTTCTAGAACAGGGGTTCCCAAACTTTTTCAGCTCGAGACCCAAAAGAGAAATTTGGTGTTTCCCCAGGACCCAAACTTACAAAAATACATCATGAATTGCCATAACATACATTTATAAACTACTGATAAAGAACACAACAAACCATGTGTAGACACCTGAATATGTCTAACAATAATTCAATGTGTCTAACGTTAATTCCTTGCATTCTCTGTGTTCGCGATGACGTTGTGTAACTTGCTGACCCCTCTTGATCCTCCATATCCTAACATTGACACTTAATAATGGGACATGATACAGGTACCGCCAGGGGGAGCTGGTGGAGACGTTGGGCAGGGGGACACAGGTGAAGAAGGATGGGCTCAGGGCGCGGCGCCTGCGGCAGAACTCCCTCTTCATCGCTTTCCAGAGAAGCAAGAGGTCGCTTGGAGCTGGAGCTCCGGACATTAAGCATGCGGAATATAAACCCAGTCACGAGGCGGGTTAGTAATGGAATATGCGATAGCTTAGCTTCCAGTTAATGCTAAAGAGACATTGTGAATGAAGAAGCAGACGTGTTACTGCCGAAGAGTGTGGTAGATATTGCACACGTTGCGTTTTAGTTAAAGTATAGGCGACAGGACAGGGGATCGTTTCGATCCACAGCTGAGCTTCAGTTAGGCCTAGCACCACAGTTTAGCCCGCATGTCGCAGCAGCGGACTTCCCAAACGGACGTCGCCGGACTACACCCACCTCCAGCCGTCGCCTGCCTAATGTCAACCCAGCCCGCCCCTGCCTGTCACAGGTGACAAACACGGGACCGTTCGACGGCCATCTCACAATGCGGACATTCGTTGCGGGAGCAGGCCAGCCTGGGTTAAGTACACACGAGCCAGTTACAGTGAGCACTCCGAGTGCTGGAGCCTGGGGTAAACATTCTCTTCGTGCGGCGCGTGCCCTTTCAGAGGCGAAGAGAATCAGTACTTTGAACTGGCCCATGTAACAGTGATTAGGGGCGCCCCGACATTTATTATTTTGGGGAAGCCGGCTATAGATAGGACTTTTGTTTTCAATGTGGGCCCACTGTCTTTTGGTTGAATGTGGTGTGATAACGTGTGTTCTTTTATAAAATTCCCATTGAGTAGCTCCTGTATTCCTCTCCCTCTTCCTCCCCTCTCTCCCCACCTACGGGGGAACGAACAAGTATTTAAACCCTTAAAGGGACGGGTTTTATTACTGTTTCTTGACCGGTGTGGGAAGAACTTTAGTCATTGCCGTAGAGTGAGAGCACTAGGTGCCCAGTGTGGAAAGAGCTTTGATTCTTGTGCCTCGTGTAAATACATGTCAAAGAGATCAGTCTTTCAGTAAAAGAGAGCTAAATGGGAACACTGTGTGCTTGTCTGTTAATGTGCATTCTGTCTAACCCTTTCCTTTCCGGGTAATGCTCATTATTGTTTAACCCTTTCCCCACCCCCTGCCTATACATCATTGGGACAGGTCTCTACTCGCCAATCAGGAAGGGTACTGCTTTGGGGAGAAAGTATATCATCCATCATTACTGTCATCGGGTGTGGGAGGGCGCAGGAAGTATTGAGGGAAGTGTGGGTGTGTGGGGAACTACTGCGAGTCGCCCTGGAGGGCAAGAAGGACCAGCGCACCACCCCTAGGTTAGTGAATCCTAGGCCCCATCCACTCCCTCTGCTAAACCTCCACTCCTGGCCTACAGTCGGGGACTCAGCCGGACCCAGATCTGCTGCGTTCCCACTACCAGGTGGCAGTGTACATCCACTCCCATAAAGCAGGGATAATCCACCCTGCTACACATGAATTTCAAATGTACCGTCACAGTGACCAAATGCGTCCACATTTTTATAGGATTCTATCACATTTTCATAACAATAGCGAATATTACTAACCCTGCGCCGTTTCCATTGAGGTTTCTTACAAATTAACAATGTTTTATTTATCCTATATATGCGGATAACATTTAAAATCTTAAATTGTACCATTTTGTTTCCCTTTAGACAACAAACATAATGCTAATGATGCACTTTAATTAAGATAATTAGTTTACCATTCGCGGTCACTGTACTGAGGTCGCATTAATAGTTTAACGCTCCCATGTTCAGATCACGTTTTCATCACCTTTACTGACCTGCTGACCTGTGAACTTCGAAAAAAGGTCTTGGAATTTGGAGTCCTTTTGTTTTAACCTGTTTTCATCCTTTTAAATCAATGCTGCCATCTACTGTCAACAGGAAGGTAGTGTATAATGTTGAGTTGATTTGTAGATAGGCCCCCACAGGTAATTTTCTGTTCAAAACCCAAATGTATATGTTTATCTAATTAGTTATTTTGTTAAAATGGAAAATATAAAAAAAAAAAAAATGGTTTTAGCTTCATCACTGCTAACACGGAATTATGTACAACAACAGTACTGTCATTTTATTTGTCTAACAAACAAATATTAATCCCAATCACTTGTCACATTAACATTTGTGAGTACGTGTGTTTTTGAAAAATATTACAAATTTAACACAACAGCCAGCACTTCATAACATTTTATATAACAATATAATAAACATATAACTTAAAACAATATCAACTATATGATATCAACTATTTACAGCACACCATACATATTTATAAAATGTTTCATTCATACACTCACTCATTCATCCAAACAACAGTAACACCAGAAACTAGCATCTTCGTCCTCCTCCTCCCACTGTACAGAGTGTGGAAACATTTGTGACAGTTGTCACACTGGACCCACGACACTAAACCCTCAGAGTCCACAGGGGGGCGCTCCTCTCTACTGGACCCACGACACTAAACCCTCAGAGTCCACAGGGGGTCCTCCTCTACTGGACCCACGACACTAAACCCTCAGAGTCCACAGGGGGTCCTCCTCTACTGGACCCACGACACTAAGAGTCCACAGGGGGTCCTCCTCTACTGGACCCACGACACTAAACCCTCAGAGTCCACAGGGGGTCCTCCTCTCTACTGGACCCACGACACTAAACCCTCAGAGTCCACAGGGGGTCCTCCTCTCTACTGGACCCACGACACTAAACCCTCAGAGTCCACAGGGTGTCCTCCTCTCTACTGGACCCACGACACTAAACCCTCAGAGTCCACAGGGGGTCCTCCTCTCTACTGGACCCACGACACTAAACCCTCAGAGTCCACAGGGGGTCCTCCTCTCTACTGGACCCACGACACTAAACCCTCAGAGTCCACAGGGGGTCCTCCTCTACTGGACCCACGACACTAAACCCTCAGAGTCCACAGGGGGTCCTCCTCTCTACTGGACCCACGACACTAAACCCTCAGAGTCCACAGGGGGTCCTCCTCTCTACTGGACACACGACACTAAACCCTCAGAGTCCACAGGGGGTCCTCCTCTCTACTGGACCCACAACACTAAACCCTCAGAGTCCACAGGGGGTCCTCCTCTACTGGACCCACGACACTAAACCCTCAGAGTCCACAGGGGGTCCTCCTCTACTGGACCCACGACACTAAACCCTCAGAGTCCACAGGGGGTCCTCCTCTACTGGACCCACGACACTAAACCCTCAGAGTCCACAGGGGGTCCTCCTCTCTACTGGACCCACGACACTAAACCCTCAGAGTCCACAGGGGGTCCTCCTCTACTGGACCCACGACACTAAACCCTCAGAGTCCACAGGGGGTCCTCCTCTCTACTGGACCCACGACACTAAACCCTCAGAGTCCACAGGGGGTCCTCCTCTACTGGACCCACGACACTAAACCCTCAGAGTCCACAGGGGGTCCTCCTCTCTACTGGACCCACGACACTAAACCCTCAGAGTCCACAGGGGGGCGCTCCTCTCTACTGGACCCACGACACTAAACCCTCAGAGTCCACAGGGGGTCCTTCTCTCTACTGGACCCACGACACTAAACCCTCAGAGTCCACAGGGGGTCCTCCTCTACTGGACCCACGACACTAAACCCTCAGAGTCCACAGGGGGTCCTCCTCTCTACTGGACCCACGACACTAAACCCTCAGAGTCCACAGGGGGTCCTCCTCTACTGGACCCACGACACTAAACCCTCAGAGTCCACAGGGGGTCCTCCTCTACTGGACCCACGACACTAAACCCTCAGAGTCCACAGGGGGGCGCTCCTCTCTACTGGACCCACGACACTAAACCCTCAGAGTCCACAGGGGGTCCTTCTCTCTACTGGACCCACGACACTAAACCCTCAGAGTCCACAGGGGGTCCTCCTCTCTACTGGACCCACGACACTAAACCCTCAGAGTCCACAGGGGGGCGCTCCTCTCTACTGGACCCACGACACTAAACCCTCAGAGTCCACAGGGGGTCCTCCTCTACTGGACCCACGACACTAAACCCTCAGAGTCCACAGGGGGTCCTCCTCTCTACTGGACCCACGACACTAAACCCTCAGAGTCCACAGGGGGGCGCTCCTCTCTACTGGACCCACGACACTAAACCCTCAGAGTCCACAGGGGGTCCTTCTCTCTACTGGACCCACGACACTAAACCCTCAGAGTCCACAGGGGGTCCTCCTCTCTACTGGACCCACGACACTAAACCCTCAGAGTCCACAGGGGGTCCTCCTCTCTACTGGACCCACGACACTAAACCCTCAGAGTCCACAGGGGGTCCTCCTCTCTACTGGACCCACGACACTAAACCCTCAGAGTCCACAGGGGGTCCTCCTCTCTACTGGACCCACGACACTAAACCCTCAGAGTCCACAGGGGGTCCTCCTCTCTACTGGACCCACGACACTAAACCCTCAGAGTCCACAGGGGGGCGCTCCTCTCTACTGGACCCACCGCCAGACCTCCAGCTTCTGCCTCTTGGTGGTGTGACCTGCAGTTAAAAAGAAAAGTATTATTATGACACTGCTTGAATACAATATACCAATAATAAATATGAATAACTATCTATATAGTACTTTTCACACATGGACCACAGTTCAAAGTGCCCCACAGCAATTCGGATTAAATCAGCAATTTTTTTACAAAAAAAAACTCAAAAACATAAGTAACGTACCGATGGGTGTCGTGGGTCTGGCGTGGGAGGAGGAGGAAGTCGATGGCTGGGACACTCGGTCGTTGCACTGCGGTGGGACTGCCGGCTCTGAGAAAATGGTTAAGAAACAATAAAACATGATTATTTATTCATATGAAAATTAATACTTTTTTGCTAACTGAGAATGTTGTCTCCCAAATAACTGTTAAAAGAAAACAACTAAAAAAAGACCATCCATTATGGCTGTTGCAGAGGTGGAGGGGTGATGATCTTCCCCTCTCAAAGCAGGCAGGCAAGTGCTGGTGTGGAGGCTACAGGCGGGCAGCAGACTGTGGGAGGCAGAAGAGGGGGGCATGGAGGCTGAGGCTGAGGGACCGGCGATGGCAAGACCGGAGCTGGTGGTGGGAGCGGCCCCCGGGGACACTCCTCTTCTGCGGCTGGGGAGAGCCGCCACGCGGGGTACGGGAGGAGGTTGTGGGAGTCCGTGATGTTTCAGCCCGCTGCCGCTGTCGGTCTGCCCTGGCCAGAGCCTCTTCAATGACATCCGTCATCTCCTGGGCGGTGAGCAGGCGGGCCTTGGTGGTGTTCCTCCTGACCTTTCCAGATCTTCTTGTGAACTCTATCTGGGCCAGGAGTTGTCCCAGGTCCGCTGTGATCCTCCCTGCTGTTACAAGGGGGTGGTTGAGGTAGGGGTTGGGGGGTGAGTCCTGGACTGGAGCACGGGGGCTGGGTGGGTTGCTAGGAGCACGGGGGCTGGGTGGGGTGCTAGGAGCACCGGGGCTGGGTGGGGGGATGGGCTGGGGGGTAACAGCAGAGTTGGCACCAGGAGATGCAGGGGGAGGGGCAGGGGCAGACGGCATGACCTGCGACCAATCAATAGCCGCAGGGTCCAGAGGGTAGAGGCCACACCTCCTGAAGCCAGCCACCACCACCCTCCGATCTTTCTGCCTCTGGTAAGAGTCTCTGAACACCCTTGAAAACTCCTTTTTAGAAATCATGAAGGAGTGGCTAACTGCCGACAGATCTCCCACAAGCCCGGAGAAATCTGCCTTCAAGGGTGCAAAGAAACTCACATCCAGAGGCTGAAGGATGTGAGAGGTGTGTGGCGGTAGGCAAAGGAGAATGACCCTCTCCCTCTGTGCCGTCCGGACCATCTCTGGATCCAGGTGGGACTGGTGACCGTCCATCACGAGCAGCAGGGGGCGCTCCTCCGTGGCATACTTCAGGAAGTGGTTGGTGAACCACTTCCTAAAAAGCTCTGAGTCAATGTACCCCGCTGGTGACTCCCTCCCTATTGTAGGGCCCTCCTGGGTAGCCCCCCTTATAAATAATAAAAGGGGGGATGTCCTCCCCAGCCGCGTTGAGGCAGGCCAGGACTGTGATGTGTTCCCTGGTTCCCTGGGCCTGCCTGTATGCGTGTGTGACCACTGTGTTCCTGCACTGCTTGAATAATGGACACGGGAGACAGGATGGACCGAGTACTTCTTTTCTTTATACTGTCAAGCATAAGAGACATACAATGCCGTCAGCCTTAAGCACATCAATGTTGGTTTAGTACACACATCTCTCTTATCATTCACGGATAGACTGAGCTATATGAATCAGACATTAGAATATAAAACATTAGAAAATACAACATTAGAATAAAACATTATAAAATACAACATTAGAATAAAACATTATAAAATAAAACATTAGAATAAAACATTATAAAATAAAACATTAGAAAATACAATTGACCAAAAACATCACAACATACCTGTCAAGCATAAGAGACATACAATGCCGTCAGCCTTAAGCACATCAATGTTGGTTTAGTACACACATCTCTGTGGTAGGAGAAAACTCCAGTTAGAACACACACTTCTCAGCAGCGCCAGGTGTAAAGCCCCTCCCCCCCATGAATACTGGTTTACCAACGTGCTCATAATAGTTCGCGAAAACGGCCAGATCTCTTATAAACAGATACACAACTGCACATCATCAACATCAAACCACTGTTCATAACTCGGTTTGTTACTTGGAAACCTATTTACAACATTATCGGCTTAGACCAGAGATATAACATCAAGGTACACGGATAGCTGCTTACCTCTTATCATTCACGGATAGACTGAGGTGGAAGCAGCACGTAAAGCCAGATACCATACGTCGCGCAGCAAATATGTCACTTCCTCTTGAAGTGACGATTTCAAAATAAAAGACCTATTTACAATAGTTGGTTATCCCAAATCATTCAGAATTTACAATAAACTAAAAACGGTAAACTAAAACCCCCTCTTGAAGTATCTTCTATGGCCCCCCTCTTAGCGCAGGCTGCCCTCCCACGGTCAATGGTGTCCAGGATCCGGATCGTGAGGCGATGGTGTTGCCTCTCCCGGAAATTGATCCACCACGCCTGGCCAAATGATGTTTTTGGGTTCCCTGGGTGGCGGAGGTTATAGATGGCCAGAGCGTGGGCCAGGACCTGCAACCTCGTCAGCGGAAACCCATAACTGGCAGAGTACAAGCAGTACTCCACCAGGGAACTCTCACCTGCAGGGGTCAGATAGGTGCTCCGGCCGATGTTGCAGGCCAGAGCCACCCTTCCGCTGAGTCGGTCGGTCAGGCTGCCCGCCTCACACTACACCTGCCTGCTCTGACCTCTGCGACGGCCTGGTCCATGGCCTCCAGGGTCCACTGAGGCACCTTCCTCTCCCTCTTCCACATTTGGCGGATATTAGGCATGCTCTGCAAACACACAAAAATATTTTAAACAAGAAAGTAAAATAATATGAACTTTATTTTTATTGTACGACTGACGACTTATTTTATGAAACCAAAATGATTATGCTGAAATATTACCAGACATGCAAACACACACACACAACCTTAACTTCACCCAGTTCAGCATGGCAGCCTCACACACACACACACACACACACACACCTCCATTCACCTGTAGAGAAACAAACAAACAAGCACATACAAACCTACATTGTCTGCTGTGCTGTACCTGACTGTCTGACTCTGGACTGATTTCTGTCACTGTCTGTGGTTTTTATATACACAGAGAGAGAGAGAGAGAGAGAGAGAGAGAGAGAGAGAGAGAGAGAGAGAGAGAGAGAGAGAGAGAGAGAGAGAGAGAGAGAGAGAGAGAGAGAGAGGGGGGGAGAGAGAGAGAGAGAGAACACAATGTGCATATTATCTAAGTTATCTCTATCTTCTTACTCATAAACTGAATCAGTAAGTTAGTCCCCTATCCCACAAACAAACAACGAGGGACAGAGTAGACACACGTTAAAATCCACTCAAAATCTGTTCATTATTTTCCTTGCAACAACCTTTTTTTCTTAGATTATTTCCGTGCCCCTTCGTTCATCACGTCAGACAAACTTAGATCTCTTCTTAAGATTACAATGTATTTACACATTTTCGTCGGACAAAACAGTGGCTATATGGCTAGCAACATAACCAAACTATCTGACTTTATCTTGGGGCGAGTGGGAGTTAATGGTTAAGGATTCGGATGCTACCTTTACTTGAAAACATCGTCGCCCAGAACACATTCTAACAATTATCTAACAACTTCTTACTGGTTTAACAAACGTTCATACCTAATAGTCTTTAGATGACTAAATATAGATGAATACTCGTGGAATTTGATATATATACTCTAAAATAAGTATTATTTCACATCACCTACCTTTCGACGTCAAAATCCGACTGGGCTTTGAGTAAAGAACCAGAATGCCGCGCAAAATGGGGCGTGGCCGAATTTGGCTAGGTTGGTTCTAAACGATAATGGCTTACGTTCCGTTAAACAATAAAAAAAAAAATGTAATGACACTAAAAGACATTAAAAAAGAACAAATACAATTATTTAAATAAAATACATAAAACAATGATAACAATGATAATAAAATATTTAAGTAAAAATAATAGAAATAAAGAAAAATAAGACGATAAAATAAAGATAATAATTAATTACAGTATAGTATCTTTTTACTAACCAAGCTAACCTGAACCTTTTCTATGAAAGGTCTGTCTGTGTGTATGTGTGTGCGTCTAGCATCTTTTTCCCCGTGGCCATGTGCGTTCTAAAAATAAAAATCTCTGCCTTTGATTGGCTATAACACGTGCATTATGCAAAGACCAGCCCCAATCTGCCTCTGATTGGCTCTGATCATCACCCTGATATTCGCTGAATGACGGGATAAACAAAAAAGCCATGTAACCTGAAACCGTGCCCACTTCCTCATTGAGCGACACCACAAGTTTGCTTTCGGAGCATCAACTTTCTGAATTGAAACGTCAAAAAAACACAGCGTCTCATACTGGTTTCATAATACAACGTTTCCGAATGGACGTTTGGATTAAACAACGTGATGCTGATGCTTTCCCAGCGGAACACAAGTTGCGTAACGCTACACAGGTATGTTATGCGCGTTAATTAAGCTATGTAGCGTTATTATGTAACGTGTATTATTAAACTAATATTACTGTGTTTATTAGCTAGCTAGCCACATTAATTTAACATTAAGAAGCATAAGGGCTAGACTAACACAGTCCTGGCCACTCTCTCAGTCAAGATAGCTGCTGCACATTATCACTGCGCAGTCTCTGAGTAGCTCTCAGCACCATGGACAGCAGCCCCAGATGCCTCTCTCTCTCTCTCTCTCTCTCTCTCTCTCTCTCTCTCTCTCTCTCTCTCTCTCTCTCTCTCTCTCTCTCTCTCTCTCTCTCTCTCTCTCTCTCTCTCTCTCTCTCTCTCTCTCTCTCTCTCTCTCTCTCTCTCTCTCACACACACACACACGAATAGAGGACTAGACATCAAAGCAAATATTGGTAACAATATATCACAGTGCTCTACAATTGTATTAATTAAGTTTGTACTTAGTTTTTGTAATTACATACTCATTGTTACACAGTGTACTTACCGCATTACACTTCCTTAACATTAACAATAACCCTAACTATATTCCTAATCCTAACCCTGACCTTATTCCTAGGTATTGAGTCAATTCAATGCAGTAAGTACATTGAAACAATAACTAAGTACAATACTTGTTATACTGTCATTACACAAATGGCTACACAGGAACAGAGAATGTAAAGTGTGACTGTCTGGGTGGGTGGGATGTTCGAGTGGGGACAGATGTTATTGGATTAGATGTTATTTTATCACACACCACACTACTGACACTTTTTGGGTGGGGGCGCGACTGTGGGGATTTTTGGCTGGTGAAAATGCTGAGTGGCTAGTGACTTTGGAAAACCACTAGCCACAGTGGCTAGTGAGCCAAAAAGTTAATGTCAAGCCCTGCACAGCTCATTAAGGATTGTACAGGACATTGTTTCCTTTTCCATGTGGTGATTTTAAAATTGTATCTACAGAATATATTCAAGCTTACAGACAAGTAGCCGGAGCTCTTCTGAGAGATTGTTGAACAGATACACAAATGTTCTACAATGTTTGATTATGACATACTGTGACCACAAATGTTCTAGAATGTTTGATTATGACATCATACTGTGACATCACAAATGTTCTAGAATGTTTGATTATGATGACATCATACTGTGACATCACAACGGAACATGTTTGAGTTCATTTGAATAATATAAATAATATGTATGATATAATATCAGGGCTGTCCCCGACTAAGGATTTGTATAGTGGACTTGTAGTCGCCAAAATTAGCCGATAGTCAGTAAAAAAAATTAGTCGACTATAAAAAAAGCATAAAATCGGCTAATTTGTCATACATAGTCGACTATGAAAAAATATATATCATTCCATTTGGGCTGTGGGGGGTGCTTAATGTCTGAAGGAGTCGACGGAAGGCTTCTTGTTCTCTGCAAAAGCATGCAATTTGTCCACTGATGGATACATCTTGATATTTGTCTATAGTCTAGTGTGTTCATTAGATGGGTGAAATCCTCTTTATATATTATAATATAATGTAATATAATAATAAAGTATAATATATTTAGCTCCCATTTGAATAATATAGATATTATGTCTAAAAACATGACATTATTTAGAAGTCTTAAAATATATTTTTTTAATTTAAATTAAAATAAATGTAAAATAATAATACCGTTATTTATTAAAAAGTAAAAGTAAAAACCTTTTTTTATTCCGGGGCAATGAAATGTTCCGTTTCGTCCTCTTCATCACTCATACTATCGTTTGTGGCCATCTTCTGTGCTTGTCACTCTGACTGTCTATTCTTCTGATAGCAGGTGTTTAATCAAATATCCCCGCTTTCTAGTCTTGCACAAGGACCAATCAGCAAGGGTATGGGGCGGGCGGGTTCATTTTCCATTGATCGGGATTTGATTGGCTGGTTTTAAATAAAGTGTGGCTGCACGATTAATAACATTAACGTTAGTTCGGCAAGAGAAACAAATATACTAATTAAAATGGTTGGACCTGCGAGATTTGTACTTTGTACTTTGTAGGTCTGCATTTTAAATGTAAGGAGTAAAAAGTATGTTTTTTTTTTCTCTGAAATGTAATTGAGTAAAAGTACAAGTATACAAACTCAAATAATACTTGAGTAAAGTACAAATCCCCAAAAACAGTACTTAAGTATTGTAACAAGTACAATTACTCAAGTACTTTACACCCCTGATAGGTAGTAATATAGACAAGGAAGATTAATTAGTGGAAGAGTGCATGCTAGTAGAAGACGCACAAAGGTTATTTTATTTTTTCATTTCAGATATTTCATATGCAATGTAATGGCAGTGTGTATTGTGGTGGCAAATGCCTATGTAAATGTATTGTTTTGAATATTGAATATAGAGTGATAGAAAGAGATAGAGATAGAGTGGTAATGAATGTGAATGTATTGAATTAATATAAAATTAGAGAAATGTTTAATGAATGCCAATAGCATAGGAAAAAAATAAAAATAATAATAATATTTGAAAGTTATTTCTAACTGCCATTATGCAAACAGGCAGGCTGCCAAAAGCGGACATCCAGAATCTTGTAGCAGCCTTTAATGAAAGCCATTATTATTCACTTGGCCTCCTGGACCACTGAGGAACAGTACTTGTTAAATTTTATAGTCCACTCTAATTATTACCGGCACAGTAGAGTTAGTGTAAACAAGCCATGGAGGCCAAATTGTGAATTAGCATTTCATCGACACGGAATATGGAACGGGGATATGAATAATCAACTGGATGCAAAGGTTAAAACAACAGCGCTAATGTGCCTTCTGGTGAGAAACACTTTCTTGAGATATGAGATATGAATGATTTTCTTTTCTTCCGGCTAAAATGAATCCATTTACATAGACCTTCACCAGAATACAATGTATATTGTTTTTTTTTTTCGTTTTCGTTTTATAAAAAAAAATATATTATTTCTCCTGTTGTTACTATAGATATATATTCATATTTTGACCCTTTCTTTTATATAGCTTCTCTCTCTTTGTAAAGTGTCCTTGAGTCAGAGAAAGGCGCTTCTCTCTTTAAATCCAATATTATTATTATTATTATTATTATTATTATTATTATTATTATTATTATTATTATTATTATTATTATTATTATTATTATTATTATTATTATTATTATTATTATTATTATTATTATTATTATTATTATTATTATTATTATTATTATTATTATTATTATTATTATTATTATTATTATTATTATACAATTTCAACAATACATTATTTATAAAAAAAATTAAGATATGCCCTCCAGGTTGTTATACCACAGACTGGAGTCTAACTTTGGCCTGAAGCACAGTGTCTAATACAAGGCTCCTATATTTTATATTTTACAATATTGTGTGAGTCTACTCACTATTCTGCTTTAAGTAGTAGTAGTACTTTATTGACATGTAAAACCCACCTTTTTGCGCTGGATGATCCATGAGTTACTTTGCTGTTGTGTTGTGTGTCTGAGGTGTTCTTATGTTCTCTGTCTGTCCGTCTGCCTGGTTCCCTGTCTCCTTTGTCCTGTCCATTTATTCGTATTCCTTTTCGCCCGTGCTGAGCCCCGGACCGATGTAAACATTGGCTGAGGGGCGCATTATAAATGAAAATATCCTATCATCATGTAGCAATCACAAGACTGAATTAATTACCAATTTGTACAGATGAAGAATTCACCACAACACACAAATAAAAAGGTATACTATAAACATAGGGTAAGAAAATATAAAACTATAGATTACGAGTAGAGATAAAAACGAGTACGAGACATAAGAAACATAAGGCATAACTGACCAGGTCAGCATTCATGGGAGTTATGGGGTATACGAAGGTTCAAAAGTCTAATTAGGTATGATTAGAGAGTTTTGATAGCGACATGTTATTGTTCAGTTTTTGAACAGTCAAAATCAGTATTTGCTAGCATCAGTAGATTTGTACATTCTAAATGTACTTAACAATAAAAATATGTTGCCAATAAAAAGCTATTTTACAAGGCTATGATCAATAAGAAAAGAAATCCACAGATGACATTTCTGGCGACAGTTGGGAAAACAGAATGTCACAGAGCGTTCTGTAGCGTGCGGCTGACAAATCAAATATTTTGACATGCCATAAGCTTGACTGTGCCACGTTATCTGTGAGCGCGGGGGAATCATGAGCCGCTGAATGGGGAACAGTTAACCCTTTCACTGCCACACGACAGCCGGTTAACCCTTTCACTGTGACAATACAGAAGGTTAGCCCTTTACTATCACACAACCGACGGTGATGCTCCATCATTAGCATCATTAGCTCCGCATTTGCATTTGACGTTCATTTGCGGAGCTAATGATGCTAATGATGGAGCATCGCCGTCGGTTGTGTGATAGTAAAGGGTTAACCTTCTGTCGTGTGGCAGTGAAAGGGTTAAAGATGTTCACTGACCTACATTGTTGTTGTTTGTCCTGACGTGACTGCTGCTGTGACAAACAAACAAAATGGTGGCCTCGCAGAAAAACCTACACATGTCAGAATCACTTACAATGATTTGGAACAGATACAAAACGTTGGATATATTTCAGGATGTTTACTACACACTGAAATTATAAGAAGGCATCTGCATTAAAGGCGTATGAAAAAAAAATAAGTGGTCAACTTGCCCCAGGTTAGCCAAAAGGTAAGTTCTTAAACATAATAAAATATGATCTATTCCTTTATCAAATATGACTGAACAGCACATTCTCCTTTCTTTTCAAAACAAGTCTTATTGACATATGTAAATATTTATTTTTAGTTGTTCATATTATTATATTTGTTTCTCTTTGTTTACTAGTTTACACTATTTTTCTTTTATTTCAATGCATTTGTTGTGTGTAAGACCATGGAATCAATCAGCCAGCTGTTTAACACAACCAGCGAGCTTCTTCTTTATCTCATAATCTTAACCCTGTGAAGCCCAAATTAAATTGACATTAGCAACTTCAGGGCCTTGCAGGGTTAAGATCATCTTATCCTCTGTGTATCCTATAGGTTAAACCACTGGCTCAACTTACCCCGCTCTCCCCTATGGACCCTATGGACGCTGCTTCATTCATATTTTGTCTTTTTGACTCGCATCCCCTTCTATACCCTGTACTAGTGTGTTAACGCCACAGACTACATTGACGTATCCGCGAAGCGACAGTTGGGCGCAGAGCGGCGGTGTAAAGTTTGCCGTGATGTCATGTGAGCGAGGCGGGTTGCGATTGTACGTCCGTGGGCAGATGGAGCTGTGGTCGACCGCCGTGGGGTGAAGCGGGGGCGAGCACCCACGGGGTGGTATAGCTGCACATTACAGAGTTGAGTTAGGGGTCATCATCCGCTGTCGTTCCTCATCCGTCAGCTCTGCGTGCACTCTGGCAGAGAGAGAGGAAGGGATATTGGAGGAGGAGGAGGAGGAGGAGGAGGAGGAGGAGGAGGAGGAGGAGGAGGAGGAGGAGGAGGAGGAGGAGGAGGAAGAGGAGGGTGAAAGGTGCTGGGGGGAGTAAGAGGGGGGTGGGGGTATTTAGGTGATGCTGCAAATCCCGACTGCGCCGTCCTGTGGAAGATGACCTTATGACCTTACGGCTCTATGGGCGTTGCACTGGAAGTGATGCTCCTTTTGTTACAACCTGTAGGCGCAAACGTGCAACACGCGGTAGCTACTCCCGCGCACGCACACACACACACAGACATACGCACGCACACACACAGACATACGCACGCACGCACGCAAGCTGGGACAGTTATCACGACAAAGAGAACAATAGCACCCTTCAGTGGTAATATGGAGTAAACTATATAATTACCTCTGAATATAGAAATATGAGGTTTACCACAATGAAATGTAGGTTTGAGTGACATAAAAAAAAATATATATATATATTTAAAAAAATATATATAGGCCTATGCCTATATATTATAATTTTATTTTAATTTTTTTGGGATGGAAGAGCCACACATTGACGGGCAAAGAGTCCGATGCGGCTCGTGAGCCACGTGTTGGCCAGCCCTGCGCTAGACGCTCGCAAAGTGCTGTGACTTTCGTCTGTTCCAACGGCCCATATGTGGAATAACATTCTAATTACATTTTCCTGAAGTCCTTTTGAAATTTCAGAAATGGTGCCAGATAAAACCGGTACTTTTAGGAAAAGTCATTGAGTGACAGAGCTGGAGCTCGACCGAGTGATGAGGATACATTTATTGAAAATGCCTAGGGGTCATGTGACCCCTTGTCGGCTGTGCTAGAGTTAAGGAGTCTGGGTATTGGACAACAGCGGGAGGCAGGACGGGAACATTACTTTGGTGGGAGCGTGGTATAGGAGAGTGCGCCTGAAGTTCACATACAGCGAGTTCACATACACATACAGCGAGGCACAATGTGGCGATAGAGCGGGGGCGCGTTTAACCAATTAGAACTAGGAGAACTGTCAGGAAGAGAGAGGGGCGATTCTTCAAGGATTGTCCGTTGGGTTGCGGGGTGAGTTGTTCTGGAAACAGACGTCATGTTGAACGTGACGCGAGCGCTGAGACCTTTTGATATCCAAGCCGTAATGTTGAGACCAATCAGGGGAGAGACAGAGGCATGAGACTGGATCCTCCCTTTACAAGAGACATGTCATGTTAGTTCGATGGTAAGTGAAATCTTACCATGGTACTGGCCGCTGTATACTGTACATTATTTATGTAGAATAATCGTTAAAAATACAGAATAAAATGATTGCACTTTTTTTATAATCTAACTTAAACCATGATACCAATGACCAAAGAATTATGGAAATACCTCGATCCATAGACGGTCTGATCAATAACCTATACACACACACAAACACACACACACACACTAGTACATTTAAAAATGTGCTGACATAGTACCAAGCACACAATTGCAAAATACCTTAATTTTTATTAAATTTGTTAAATCAATCAACCAAAGTTTATTTATTGTGTATATATATTATTAACCTCTTAACTCATTGACTGCCACGCTGTTTTCCCATTTTTACTCAATGGCGCCAGCGTTATTGACCATCTTCGTAATGTTTGCGGACCCATCGTGTGTTCTGTATTATACCTATGGAGACAATAGTATGGCTCATTTGACAGGCATTGTTTATAGTCCAACATTGACAAACCACTTAATTTCTACACTTTAGTTTGTGCACTATTACATGCTAAACATCACCCCTTTCCAAAATAATCCACAATTTTTTCATAGATTGCGAGATATGACGCGTTATATGCATTATGCCCAAATTGTTCGGGTTGCTCGCCTGAAACCCCAAATACTTCCAAATCAAAAGTATATACCATATACATATGTGGCTTCACAAAATCATCAGGGGGTCACAAATAGTTCAATACAGTCCGTATTAAGTGATGTTGTTTCTTTTTCAAATGTAGCCAAGAGTAAAGACCCTAACCCTGTCAAAACAGCAGTCAACCTGTATATTTTCAGCATGTTTGTTTACCAATGATTTTTAAGTGTTATTAGTGATGTATGAATCTTGCATTGCATCGGAAACTGGATGATTTAGACGTGAGGACATGATGCCGTCATGAAATCGTTGTCCCAGTAATTAAACCTAACTAGCCTCTGCCACGTGTCCTTCCCCTCCCTGTGCACGAGAGCGAGAGAGAGAGAGAGCGAGAGAGAGAGAGAGAGGGCGGGGTTGGCCGGCCATAGATAGGTGAGGGCTGGGCCGGCCCCGCCCTCTCTCTCTCTCTCGCTCTCTCTCTCTCTCGCTCTCTCTCTCTCTTGCTCTCGTGCACAGGGAGGGGAAGGACACGTGGCAGAGGCAGGAGCAAGGACATTGGAGGGATGGAGGAGGAAGGGGAGGGATTTGCAAGGGGTGAGGGAAAGTAACACCACATGCGGCTAGTTAGGTTTCATTACTGGGACAAATCTGTGACGTTGATTTATGTGTGTACGCCCTCTGGCACAGAGCTTCCCTCTCTGTCTCTCCGTGCGTAGTCTAAGGTCGGGAGATGTTACGAGGTACGGGGTAAGGACTCTTCACCATACTACAGCGGTGCAACCGTGGTGCCGACAGGTTCCTTTTGAGGTCGATTGCTGTTCTGTTATATGCCACCAGGAGGCGCAACGTCTCAAAATATTTTATTTTATTTTACCTTTATTTTACCAGGTAGTCACTTGAGATCAAAGATCTCTTTTTTGAGCAAGACCTGGCCAAAATGGCAGCAGAACAAAAACAAACATACAAATACACAAAACATAGACAGAGACATAAAAGGCAAAGTGGGGCAAGGGGATACATTTGCGCTGCAGCAAACTAGATTGAATGGGATTGGGGGAGATTGGAGGGCAGGGTAAAGAGGCAGAAAGCTGATGGAAGGTGAGGCTCCGCAGGAGGTCACTGGGCAGAGAAGGTCAAGTTAAGAATATAAAATATAACACCACATTATGCAGTGAATCATCGACATTCTCCCATCTCATTCTTTAAAATGCCCTTAATTTTAACTTTTGTAGATACAGTACTGAATTCTGCTATTTGAAATATGATTATAGAATATAGAATATCAGGCCTATAAATTATCTTATTATAGCCAAGTCACACATCTATGGATCGGGCCAAATCTCCTTTTTCCAATGGCAGAGTTCAATCTGGATTTAGTATCTCCAGGCGTGCAGTAAAAACCGTGAATGAAATCTGCTGTAAGTACAGTTACTTGTTTATAATTGAAGGATGTCTATGTTTTTCAATGTATATAATGTATATATATTGGTGGGTGACATCATCTACTCAGACTGATCTATGGATCTTAAAAGTAGGGCAGTCAGTTCTGTGTCTCCACGGTGGCAAGCAGAGCCCAGTGCTCCGAGGTCGTTCGGCAGCTTGTACCATAAACAACTAGATAAGGACTGAGGGAGATAACTATGGAGAGTTTGACATCAATAGAACGGACATTTAGTGTGTGTTAAAGGTGAATAGCAGTTGTCATGACAGGGTGTCACATAGCAACGAGAAGCGGGGCCGGGCCTGTCGTTGCTATGGCGAGAATAATATAATGTGAGTGTCTTCCGGGTGGGAGTTAGATTCAGCTACGACACACACAGACGAGAAGAGCTTGATCAGAGACTTTGAAACGGCTCCCTCCTCCCCTTGCAAAGCAATGGAGACGATGACACATCATCACTAGCAGATACAGTGGAGGACTGAAGTACCACAGAGAAGGCTTTTGGGATAACAACAAAGGAGAGATCATTAGAATAATGAATTTAGTTTCTTCCCAAGACTTTTCAAGGACAATTACAGAACTGGTTTACACCTTGTACAGGGTTTTGTTTATGGAATAAACAACGTTTGTCGAAGAAAGGTATCACACTGTCGGTGTCGAATTCTTATGATTACGGATTGCATTAAAGGGGAATGACAAAGATTGTACAAAGGTATCACACTGTCGGTGTCGAATTCTTATGATTACTGGGTTGTGGACTATCTGACGGGCAGACCACAGTACGTGCGCCTACGGAGCTGTGTGTCAGACAGACTGGTCAGCAACACCGGGGCCCCGCAGGGGACAGTCCTCTCTCCCTTCCTCTTCACTGTCTACACCAACGACTTCCACTATCGGTCAGAGTCCTGCCACCTTCAGAAGTTTTCTGATGACTGCGATAGTGGGATGTATAAAGGACGGTGACAAGAGGGAATACCGGGAACTGGTAGTGGACTTCGTCACATGGTGCGATAAAAACCACCTGCAGCTAAATGTGGCGAAGACCAAGGAACTGGTTGTGGAGCTGGGGAGGAGGAGTAGTGCACCTGTGACCCCCGTTTCCATCAGGGGAGTTGATGTGGACATGGTTGAGGTGTACAAATATCTCGGTGTGCACATCGACAACAAACTGAACGGGTCAAAACACGCAGAGGCACTGTACAAGAAGGGCCAGAGCCGACTTCCTCAGAAGGCTGAGATCCTTCAATGTCTGTACAAGGATGTTGAGGATGTTCTATGAGTCGGTGGTGGCAGGCGCCTTCTTGTACATTGTGACCTGCTGGGGCAGCGGACTGAGAGCAGGGGACACAACCAGGCTGGATAAGCTGGTCAGGAAGGCCAGTAGCGTGGTTGGGGTGGAGCTGGACTCCCTAGCGAGGGTGGCGGAGAGGAGGAGCCTTGCTAAGCTCCAGGCCATCAGGGAAAACCCCTCCCACCCACTATACACAGAATTGGCTGACAGGAGGAGCATGTTCAGTGCTCACACTACCCAAATGCAGCACTGAACGGCACAGGAAGTCCTTCATTCCAACAGCCATCAGACTATACAATGCATCACTGTGCCTCACTGCATCACTGAGCACAGAGTGGCAGTTACCATCTTCCTGGACTTAGTTCGAAACAGCACTGTGCAATACTACACCTACTGTAGACCTCAGTATATTTTTACTGTATTTATTTACTGTATATTTTATTCCATTTTTATTCTATTTTACTCTACTCTTATCCTAGGCAACTTGATTTGATTTGTTTTATTATTCTAATTCGTGACCTGTTCTGTCTAAATGTTTAAATGTTGAGCGATTTGCAGTGTCAAATTTCCCACGGAATAATAAAAGTATTTCTATTCTATTCTATTACGGATTGCATTAAAGGGGAATGACAAAGATTGTACAGCGTCACAGAGAGAAATAAACACAACACAGAAACTACACAAGCCAACAGATGAAGAGGTGATAAGTGGCTGATTGCCAGAATCCTACAACTGATTGCCAGAATCCTACATAATGTAGATTTTTCCGCCATTTTTCATCAGATTGCAACGCCGTCTTTTGCTAGACGTTCACAGAAAGGTAGATAAACTAACTGCATTCTAATTTATGCCAATAACGTTCAGGTTCAAATTCCAAAGCCCATCGAAAGCCCTGAGTCTCCTCTCCTCATATGACTACAAACAAAATGGTGGCACGGGCGGCTGGGTGGCACAGCGGACATTGCGCTCATCACCAATGCAAGAGACACCGGGTTCGACTCCGGCTGTCGGCGTTGCCTCCGGCTTGGGCCAGCCGTCATACTAACTCAATTGGCAGAGTTAGCGGGTGGAAGTCGATGGGTGGTAATCTGGACGTTGTGGACAGCGACTCCTACAGGTCGGTTGGGAACTCCTGCACAGCAGAGACAGGAAATGGCGGGGGTAGTGTGAGCCTCCCACACGTTACACCTCGCCAATGAGAGTCCGCGCTGGCAGGTGAAAAGATGTGACAGGCTGCCTCCTCGTGTATCAGAGGGGACATGTGATGCAAGGCTTCTATCCTCCCTACAACAGGCCAGTGGGGGGCATATGCGAGCAATGTTCAAGACAGGGGAGGGGAGAATTGGCACAGTGGAATTGGGATGGGAGAAAAAATAGAAAAAGAGGAGAAAAAGTGGAGGGAAAAAAATGGTGGCGCGCATTTCCTAGCGTCTATAGTATATTCACCTGTTTTTGACTAGATTTCCAAAACTCTTATTTCACTAATAACACTTTAACCTATTGGTAAACAAACGTATTGCTGAGAATATACATGTTGACTGCTGTTTTGACAGGGATAGGGTCTTTACTCTTGGCTACATTTGAGGGGGAAAAACGCAACATTAATTCATACAGTCTGTAGAGATGGATTTATGGCGTGGTGTCATTTGCGGTCCACCACCAGACCGCTCAGGCTTAAGAGGTTAATCTGGCACAAACCCGGTACAGTGCAGAGTCCTATTGGCTACATCTGTAGGAAGCCTAACCATTTTTATTTTACAAATAAGGGTAACTCGCTCACACAACCCGTGATAAGCGGTAGTGCGGTGCAGTCTCACCCCCAAGTTTTTCGCAATCTCAGACCAAAGCTCTGAGGTGAACTGATGTCCCCGGTTTGACGAAAGGTCAGACAGAGCACCGAACCGGGCCACCCATATATAAATAAATTGAGTCTGTGTGTCTCAGAGCACCCCGAGGGGAGGTGGGTGGTGGGGGGGGAAGGAAGGATGGAGAGAATTGCCGGACTCGACTCTGACTACAGTTGCCGTCAGCTAGGACCGGAGGGGGAGGAGCTGGGAGATGACTACCGTTGCCGTCATAGGGGGTGGGATTTTGGCGATGAGACAGTCACTTTGGCACCCCTCCAGCATAGGCGCCAGGCGTACACGTGGGAGGGGGGATTGGGTATAGGGATTGGGGGTGGGGGAGCCGCTTGCCACTCTTATCTCCCAGAGGGCCTTCGACTCCAGCAGCTCTCAACCTTGGTCCAGAATCTTTTTTTGGCTGAACTGACTGGCAACATTTATCCCAGCCACGTCATTTTAAATTTGATTTGAGTAGAGTGAAATATAACTATTGATTTGAGTGGAGTGAGTTTTAACAACTCCGTCCAAATGACTGAATGCATTAGTCCAAGTGTCCAAGTGTCTGAATCAGTTCATTTTGGTAGGTCCTGTGCGCGGTAAACAGATCCAAAATCTTCTTATTGCAGTCCAAAAGCTTCGATAATCCAAAAATGACCACGTCTTCAAGTTGGTAGCCCGATTATGATGTCCCAAGAGGCAGAGAGGGTTAGCCTTATTCTGCTTCTTGACAAAAATATGCAATCCACTGATTAGATCCATTTCGAGTTTATTTGAGTATAGTCCGGCAACCGGCACGAAGCACAGAGCATAGCAGCGTCTGGCTTCATAGAGCAGTAGAGGCGGCGGTAGGAACAGCCTTGAGGAGCCTGGGGAGAGGAGAGAAATGCGACTGTCTCTGGGAAGGGCTGGAGAGGAAGACCCACCAGGTCAAACCTCCTTTCAGGCATGGAGAACTGGGCCAAAGGAGCCTTAATGTGGTGGTGCACCTTAGCGTGCTGGCACATCACACTTCTTAACCCACCCGCTCACATCCTTTATCAGCCTGTGCCAAATTAACTTGGCTGCCACCTGCTTTTGAGATGCCCTGTTTCCGGGGTGAGAGAGACCATGCATGATATTGAAAACATGACGTCTCCAACTGCTGGGCACAACCGGTCGCGGCCGTCCTGTGGAACCGTCACAGGAGTGTGCTGTTAGCCCCGTTAAATGCAACATCCTCCAGCCTAAGTGCTGTGATGGCTGTCCTGTAGGCCTGAATGTCCGGGTCGGAAACCTGATCTGATGCTATGCGTGCATAGTCCAAACCCACATGGATGGCCCCGACTAAGGCCATAGAGAGACAGTCTGCCACTAGATTGTCCCTGCCTGCGACGTGCTGAATGTCTGTTGTGAATTAAGAGATGTATGACAGCTGTCTCTGCTGACGGGCAGACCATGGCTCAGTCACTTTGGTCATAGCAAATGTTAGTGGCTTGTGGTCTAGAAGCGCTATGAACGAACAAGCCTCCAGCAGGGAACGAAAATGCTGCACGGCCAGATAGAGGCTGAGGAGCACCCTATCAAAAGTGCTATATTTGCACTCATTAGGTCGAAGCTGCTGGCTAAAAAACGCCAGTGGCTGCCAGGCCCGCTCACCCACTGTTCGTATACCGCTCCTCCAACCGCATAGTCAGTTGTGATGGCAACAGGGGCATTGGGAAGCGGGTGTGCCAGCCTGGTCCCGTTGGCCAGGGTGGTTTTAGCGTTTAGTCTTGCATCTTTCGTCCGTCCAGTCCACCACATGTTTGGCGACTTTACCCCTGAGAGCCTCGTACAGAGGTCGCATTAGCTGAGCAGCCCGAGGGACAAACCGATGGTAAAAAATGTACCATGCCAAGGAACGCGAGAGGTGCCAGAGGAAGTCGATACGAGACAGCCCAAACTGGCATTTAGCTGGGTTGACTATGAGCCCATGCTGAGTCGTGGAAAAGGGAGAAACGGAGATGAGACAAATGCTCTGCCTTGTAGGTACCAGGATGTCATCTAAATAGACAAACAGAAAAGGCAGGTCCCGTAACACTGAGTCCATCAGGCGCTGGAATGTCTGTGCAGCGTTTTTAAGCCCTGGTAAATAATCCAAAAGGAGTAATCACCGCTGTTTTAGGGATATCCACTGGGTGGACTGGCACCTGATGGTATCCTTGAACCAAATCTATTTTAGAAAATATTGAGTCAAAACAAAGGACTTCTTCGTCTTCTTGTGTCACCTTCCCCCACTCTGAGCGCCCTTCTGGGATCGCGTTCGGAGCAGACGCTCCTTGGTTACAACGGTGGTCAATCATTTTTGCCATCAGCGGTGACTGGTCAGTTCAGGACCATTCATAACCGGACGTGGTCACTCGTCAGAAAGGCTTGTCAAATGACGCTCGCCGGATATTTCGTCTTGTAACTCGAGACCCGAAGCGCACAATGGGTTGAGTGGGGTGACGATCGAAAGGCGGCAAATTAAACTTTCCAACAATGTATTGGTTGATCTGTAAAAAATGCTGCCCGGAGCATGACGGCCCGCCGTCGGGCCGCCCGATGCTTAACACATTCTGCGCCATGCAGTATGCCCATCTTATACCACTCTCTGCCAGTGCTGTGAACCTATGGAGTGGCTCACCTTCTTTGCAGGGCTATAACTTTTTAAATATTAGCTATATCGACATTCAACATGCATCGGGTATCTATCGTTCCGCATGTGGGAACGTTATATTTTTCCATTCATACATTGTCATGTTAGTACCGTTGAGAATATAAGTATGTTTTTAGACTGTATAGCAGTAATTCCTAGAACGCGTGTTATAGGCCCTGACGCGTATTACACATAATCTATTGGTGTTTCGTTCCTATACACGCTATATTAAAAAATTCAAATGCATATGATCGCTATACATTATGCTCAATCATGCGTGAATGAAAGGGGGGGGGTGTTTATGATTCCTTGATTGTCACTAACGGCTTTCTTTAGTACAACACCATACGCCGATCGGATAGATTGCAATGAAATAAATGGACAATCGAGCTGGAAATAACGTTAGATTCCTCTTACCTGTGGCCGATGCGTCTGGAGAAAAATGTTTCCAATCATTTGATGTCGATCTGCTAGATCCATTTTCCGCTTGTATGATGCAATAAATGCCGAAAGCATATTGATTATTGCGTCTCGAAAGCGATCCAATGCACTCAAGTGTTTGTCTGGATCACCATAACAAGATAGCTCGCCGGAACATTTTCCCCGATGCACAGAGCGCCACATCCGGTTTAGAGTGGAGTGCAACTTGCCCGAAATCCACCAGGCAGCAGTATTGAGGCGTTGAAATATGAGACAGGGTCCAGCTGGCTCCCGGAGCCTTCCTGGATGAATTATGAATGCCAATAGCGAATAAAGGAAATAACTATCATAAAAACGAGTTTACTTGTTGTTGGCGCACAGCGATTGGTGGGCAATAACGAGTAAACTCGTCTTTGGCGCAAGATGTGTTAACACTTTAATCGCTGAAGACGCTGGGCAGCGTCTTTCCCCGCCATGCTTATTCTGCCGAAGACGCTGGGCAGCGTCTTTGATATCAATATTTCAAAAATCTGTGATCGAAATCATATTTCTCCCCCGGAGACATGATATGTACTGTTGAGCCCCTCTCAACTCTCCAACGGTTCAAGAGCGCCATCTGGTGGCCGATCGGCGGATCGCCAGGGCGGAAACAGGAAATGAAAGCTGGTGCTCATTTCAATTCGGTCCGATCACTCGGTAATAGTCTCAGGACTCGAGCTGATCACAACGGATAGCAATCCGTTACCAATAACTCGATAAACAACATGATTTGGACGTATATACTATTATACAACCTGGAAATGGATCGGATATTTCTACATCCCATAATAGGAATATTTCAGTTCCACGCTCATCGTCCAACGGCGCGAGGAAGATACGGTAAGATCCAGCGTTATTTTTCAACGCGTTCGATACTAACTGCTATAATGATCATATCACCCACACTAGATGAATCATCTAACGTTGGCCACGGAATTATAAACGACCCCCCCCCCATCCGGTCAACATCAGATCATACTTAGTAACTCCTAGAAGCACGTCCAGTTGAAATTTTTTATCTCGCACAGATTCCTATCAAACTGTATTTCATCATCAATATAATGCATTTGGGGCTATAAATCAAGTTCTGGAGAAAGCTGCAGAAAACGATAAAAACATACTTATACTTTAGACCGTATTTTAGTATGAATATGTGAATGAAAAAGTATAACGTTGCTACACCCTGAACAATAGATAAAGGATGTTGAATGGGCCATAGTAATGTAAATTTAGCAATACAATTTAAAAAGTTATAGCCCTGCAAAGAAGGGGAACTTCTCCATGTTAAATAGGGCTGGCGAGGGATGGTAAATTATGAATTTAACCCTGGCGATCAAAGTGTTAAGAGGCTATATTCATATTTCATATTGCATGTGTCCGGTACTGTATCTACAAAAAAACCTGTAAATCATCTACCCTTTGTTCATTTGCTTAGATTTTGTGTACACTTGATCTCAAGAAGGTGCTGAATGACCTCAGTGGCAGTTTCACTTTTGGTCAATGTTAGTGTGGTGTTATTCACCGTCAAAGATGGAAAAATAACCTAATAATAATTTATATTCTCCTTTGGTTCATTGCAATTTACTCAAGCATAGTAACAGACACAATATGTCTGATACTGGGAATACATTCCCTGAGATCCATAGATGTCCCTAGATACCAGGAACATGCAAATGGACCTTGTGGAAATGGAGCAATCTTCCATTTACTTGGGTATGTATTTTAGGCGAATTATCTGAAAATATGGCTAGGGCTTACCAGGTTAAAGTAATGGTGGCGATGTCATGCAGCTCACAAAGTAAGAAGATACAATAAAACAAAACAAAACAAAACAAAATTACATAGTAGCCTACTGTAGGTTGAAAGAAATACTGAGAAATGGACGATCTGCTATAGAAACAATAGATCGGGGCGCCCGAGTGGCGAACCACGTAATGCGCTGCGTCGCAACACGGCCGACCCGGGTTCGATTCCCGGACCCGGCGTTCTTTGCCGAATGTCTTCCCCTGCTCTGTCTGCCATTCCTCCTCTCTCTCTCTCTAGTCTACCGGACTGCCCGGTAGTAAAAACCCAATAAATATCTACAAAAACATAACTCGTCCAAAAGGACAAGTAACATTTAGAAACAATAGATCAAATAAATTGAGAGACGATAACACACTGCCATTGAATAAAAGTAAAGCTAAAATGGAATCTTTCATTCCACACATCCGCTGCCTTGGTGTCTCAGAGCCTGGGGCTCAAAGAGCTCAACGCTGCCTTGGTGTCTCAGAGCCTGGGGCTCAAAGCTGCTTTTGTGTCTCAAAGCCTGGGGCTCAAAGAGCTCAAAGCTCCCTCTACAGACCTAGTTATTTATTTATTTGAATACATTTATTTTTTGGTTTTTCGAAAGATTAAAAAGACCAACGTTTTTAGAGGACCTACTCAGACGATTCCTTGAAAGCCTGTGAGTTACTGTAAGCATGGGGGGCAAGGCTATGAGGACTAGAGCTTAACAGCCTGTCAGTTACTGTAAGCACGGGGGGCAAGGCTATGAAGACTAGAGCTTAACAGCCTGTCAGTTACTGTAAGCACGGGGGCAAGGCTATGAGGACTAGAGCTTAAACACTGGTGAAATTATCTTAAAATGTACAGATCAGCTCAAAAAGTGCTTTACATTAAAAGTCCTGGGCCATGTAATCCAATTTCAATTAAAACAGTTAAAAACATAAATAGAGTTTGTTTTTATAGCTTTCACCAATGTCTGTGAATTCATCAAGAGTGATTAGATCCTGGAGTTTAAGGTCATTTTACAGACTATTCCAAACAGATGGTGCAGAAAACATAAAGGCCTCCTTTCCTAATTCAGTCCGAACTCTAGGAACAGTCATACAGTAAGTATAGTGTCCTGAGACCATAACTCGTACTTGCCCTGTTTTCTGGTTAGCAACACAGAAAATAACAGGGGAGTCAACCCAGAATGGCTTTATAGATAAAAACATACAAATGACTAGATTATTTATATCTGATTTAGCATATTTCTGGCCAAAGAGGGCTATTCTAGTGTAACCAGTGTTAACAGTGTGCTTTAGTCTTTCTTTGTTGATGGAGTCTCAACTCTGACTGAATAGTCCTTAGAAAATAGAAATACCCTCCAAACATGCTCTTATATTTCTATGCTCACCTATATTTCTGCCTTAATCGCCTTTGATTATCAAGTCCGATGCGATTAATGTCCAGTTGGATGCGGCGAGCTTTGAGAATCTTCAAGCAATATTCCCGTCTTTTACGTCAGACTCGTATCTGCCTCCTTCTTTGTGCAGCTGTGTGTCGTGTTGACACAGGCACCTCTGACCGAGGAGAGGTGCAAACGGCTTCATACTGTAGTTTACACACTATTGCTTCCCTAGAGTTGAGAGCCTAAAGCTGGGTGTTAGATTTCACCAGCACATTTGCTCAACTTTGAATTTTTTTCTCGAAAACCAACCACTGTGACCACAGACACAGACTGAGATTTTTCCACTTACTTACAAAACCCCCTGAAAGGACCATACCAGTCGAATGTTGACCACTAGGCGTTACCAGAGACTGTCCCTGTTTTGAACCAGGTACAGTAGGTGTTCAAGGTGTAGGTGTTTTATTTGTCAGTAAGGTACATGCACATTACAGTGAAATGCTTGGTTCTGTATGAGCCCCCTAAGATTGTGCTTCATACAGTAAAAAAAGGAAAAGGAATAAAGACCAAACACTATACAAAATATACAAAACTAAAGTACAAAATGCAACAACATGTGTAGGTAGGTGCATAGGTGTATACTGTCTGATTCGGTAGATATCAGCCTACCTTCCACACTGCCATTGATGTTGAAAGAGGTTGAAAATATGCTCCATGAAACTTCAAAATCACTAGACATCGCTAGGAAATGTACCAGTGGCGGCTGGTGAAAAATATTCTAGGTGGGGCGGTGCCATATTCAATCAGTTTCAGTAACTACAGTATATATAACCAGACCTGGTGCCATATTCAATCAGTTTCAGTAACTACAGTATATATAACCAGACCTGGTGCCATATTCAATCAGTTTCAGTAACTACAGTATATATAACCAGACCTGGTGCCATATTCACTCAGTTTCAGTAACTACAGTATATAACCAGACCTGGTGCCATATTCAATCAGTTTCAGTAACTACAGTATATAACCAGACCTGGTGCCATATTCAATCAGTTTCAGTAACTACAGTATATAACCAGACCTGGTGCCATATTCAATCAGTTTCAGTAACTACAGTATATAACCAGACCTGGTGCCATATTCAATCAGTTTCAGTAACTACAGTATATAACCAGACCTGCAAACTGATAAGAGGTGAAAAAGGTGACATGTTTGTAAACCAAACCCCTGTAGGGGTGTGTGCATTGTCCCCCAGAAGAAATAACATGTAAACGAAGCACTCAGAGAAGAATCCGGGTCTGACAGCACTACAATTACATTTTCATATCATAATATCATAACGCAGAGGCTGAGACAAACTTTTTTTTGCTGCCGGTAGATCATCGCCGAGTCGTCGCGTGTCGCGCTAACCCTTCGAGAAGATTTGTGGTCCGGGCTTGAACTTTCCATAAATATGTCTCCATAAATCCATTTAGTTAGATCCACCACTGAATGTATCTTGTGATTATTTTAAATTGTCGATGACGACAACAAGTCAACAACTACAGTATTAGCGTTATTTATTTCCTGGTTGGCGTGATTCCGGACATGATGTCAAACGAATGCCACGCACTCAGCCAATAGACAATTCGTTTTATTAGTGTGACTTAAATATGACGAAAGCACGTAAGGGCTTGCACTAAAATAACCCATAGAAATGTATTGGAGGTTGTGGTATTTGAAAAGTTGCCAGAGAGAAGTCGCCCATTGAGTCAGACAGTGATTCTGAGATTCATTCCAGGACAAAATGCTGCGGCCGATTGGACTATGATATTCAGAGGCAGGATCTTTTTTATTATTATTATATTTATCATACATGATCATTCAATTTTTTGGGGCAAGGAGGGCGACGCACAAATCGCTATAATCAGTCAGCCGCCCCGGAAATTTACCCATGTCAAAATCACTGCACCCTTAGGTACCCTAACATTACTGTATTATACCTCGTCTCCATTAGCTGTATGTTCAGCGTGGCCGGGGCTAGCCATGGCCTAGCATGGTATGGTATACGGGTGGGTTTGTGTCTCCATTGGGTTTCTTGTTAACTCTCCGGTCGCTAGGCAACCTTTCAAAAATCCACACCACCAACTGTGGTACACAAGCTAAACCGTGATGAATGGTTTGGCCAGGTCAGGTCAGGCTATGTGAGAGGTGGCTGTCCCAGCCGGGGTCCAGCCAGGTCTGGCCAGGTTCTAAAGACAATGGAGATGCTCACTGTGCACCAGACAGGCCACAGCACGGCTAAACCCTGGCTAGTGGAGACGAGGTCACAGCACGGCTAAACCCTGGCTAGTGGAGACGAGGTCAGAGCACGGCTAAACCCTGGCTGGTGGCGACAAGGCCACAGCACGGCTAAACCCTGGCTAGTGGCGACAAGGTCACAGCACGGCTAAACCCTGGCTGGTGGCGACAAGGCCACAGCACGGCTAAACCCTGGCTGGTGGAGACAAGGCCACAGAATGGCTAAACCCTGGCTGATGGAGACAAGGCCACAGCACGGCTAAACCCTGGCTAGTGGCGACAAGGTCACAGCACGGCTAAACCCTGGCTGGTGGCGACAAGGCCACAGCATGGCTAAACCCTGGCTGGTGGCGACAAGGCCACAGCACGGCTAAACCCTGGCTAGTGGAGACGAGGTCACAGCACGGCTAAACCCTGGCTAGTGGCGACAAGGTCACAGCACGGCTAAACCCTGGCTGGTGGCGACAAGGCCACAGCACGGCTAAACCCTGGCTGGTGGAGACAAGGCCACAGAATGGCTAAACCCTGGCTGATGGAGACAAGGCCACAGCACGGCTAAACCCTGGCTAGTGGCGACAAGGTCACAGCACGGCTAAACCCTGGCTGGTGGCGACAAGGCCACAGCATGGCTAAACCCTGGCTAGTGGAGACAAGGCCACAGCACGGCTAAACCCTGGCTAGTGGAGACAAGGCCACAGCACGGCTAAACCCTGGCTAGTGGCGACAAGGTCACAGCACGGCTAAACCCTGGCTGGTGGAGACAAGGCCACAGCACGGCTAAACCCTGGCTAGTGGAGACGAGGCCACAGCACGGCTAAACCCTGGCTAATGGAGACGAGGCCACAGCACGGCTAAACCCTGGCTAGTGGAGACGAGGCCACAGCACGGCTAAACCCTGGCTAGTGGAGACAAGGCCACAGCACGGCTAAACCCTGGCTGGTGGCGACAAGGCCACAGCACGGCTAAACCCTGGCTAGTGGAGACGAGGTCACAGCACGGCTAAACCCTGGCTGGTGGAGACAAGGCCACAGCACGGCTAAACCCTGGCTGGTGGCGACGAGGCCACAGCACGGCTAAACCCTGGCTGGTGGAGATGAGGTCACAGCACGGCTAAACCCTGGCTAGTGGAGACGAGGCCACAGCACGGCTAAACCCTAGCTGGTGGAGACGAGGTCACAGCATGGCTAAACCCTGGCTAGTGGAGACGAGGCCACAGCACGGCTAAACCCTGGCTAGTGGAGACGAGGTCACAGCACGGCTAAACCCTGGCTGGTGGAGACGAGGTCACAGCACGGCTAAACCCTGGCTAGTGGAGACGAGGCCACAGCACAGCTAAACCCTAGCTGGTGGAGATGAGGTCACAGCACGGCTAAACCCTGGCTAGTGGAGACGAGGCCACAGCACGGCTAAACCCTGGCTAGTGGAGACGAGGTCACAGCACGGCTAAACCCTGGCTAGTGGAGACGAGGCCACAGCACGGCTAAACCCTGGCTAGTGGAGACGAGGTCACAGCACGGCTAAACCCTGGCTAGTGGAGACAAGGTCACAGCACGGCTAAACCCTGGCTGGTGGAGACGAGGCCACAGCACGGCTAAACCCTGGCTAGTGGAGACGAGGTCACAGCACGGCTAAACCCTGGCTAGTGGAGACGAGGCCACAGCACGGCTAAACCCTGGCTAGTGGAGACGAGGTCACAGCACGGCTAAACCCTGGCTAGTGGAGACAAGGCCACAGCACGGCTAAACCCTGGTTAGTGGAGACGAGGCCACAGCACGGCTAAACCCTGGCTAGTGGAGACGAGGTCACAGCACGGCTAAACCCTGGCTAGTGGAGACGAGGCCACAGCACGGCTAAACCCTGGCTGGTGGCGACGAGGGCACAGCACGGCTAAACCCTAGCTAGTGGAGACGAGGTCACAGCACGGCTAAACCCTAGCTAGTGGAGACGAGGTCACAGCACGGCTAAACCCTGGCTAGTGGAGACAAGGCCACAGCACGGCTAAACCCTGGCTAGTGGAGAAAAGGCCACAGCACGGCTAAACCCTGGCTAGTGGAGACGAGGTCACAGCACGGCTAAACCCTGGCTGGTGGCGACGAGGTCACAGCACGGCTAAACCCTGGCTGGTGGAGACAAGGCCACAGCACGGCTAAACCCTGGCTAGTGGAGACAAGGCCACAGCATGGCTAAACCCTAGCTGGTGGAGACGAGGTCACAGCACGGCTAAACCCTGGCTGGTGGAGACAAGGCCACAGCACGGCTAAACCCTAGCTAGTGGCAACAAGGCATTACTCTACTGCAAGCTATTCAAAGTTTGCACAGCAACCAGGAGATGACAACAAGCGCAACCAACTGAATGTGTAAGTTTGACGTGCAGGGCTTCTAGTAGAGTGTAGTGGGGGGGGGAACACTGTGCCGTGTTTTCAGAAGACTGGGTTACATATTCTATGCCTAGCAGATTCCACAACCCCCCCCCTCCCAGTGAGGGTAAGCCTAAAGTATATTCGTGCATATACTACAGTGCATTAAATGAAATGTTCATGAATTAGCCTCAGGGCTAAGAGGAAATGAACATGTGTAATGTCATGTGAACAAAAAACACATTCTTCATTTTACATTACTCAATTGTTTTATTGTGGTTTTATATCATTCTCTTGCTAAGATTCGTTATGCTAAGCAGGAGAGCATTTTTGTGGTGAGCTCTGAGTCATCTGTTACCAATAGGCATTACCCTGTGGCATCTGGGAGGGGCCTTTGAACTTGAAACATATTCTATAGGGGTTCCCAAACTTTTTGGGCCCAAGGCCCACCAAAAGTCAAACCAGAATCCCAAGGCCCACCAAAAGACAACCCACAATCTCAAGGCACACTAAAAGACAACCCACAATCTCAAGGCACACCAAAAGTCAAACCAGAATATCAAGACACACTAAAAGACAACCCACAATCTCAAGGCACACTCCTCAGCTAGTCAGATAGTAAATTATATTGACCATATTGATCAAATTGTTTACACTGCCTGTGTTGTCTTTTACTACCTGTATACTGTGTTGTTTTACTACCTGTACCCCTCCCCCCCTCCCCCCCATGCTGCTATGATGCCTGAATTTCCCCAAGGGGATCAATAAAGGAATATCTTATCTTATCTTATCTTAAAAGACAAACCCCAATCTCAAGGCACATTAAAAATCTAACCACAATCCCTCCCAAGGCACACTAAAAGTCAAACTAGAATCATAAGGCACACCAAAAGACAACCAGAATGTCAAGGCACACAGACAAACAGTCACGATAATCAATTATGCAGATTGTCTCGAATGTCATGATTATGTTGCCACTTGTCAAAAATATGTACGCCTATTTATATGAATCAGTACAATAGCTTGCAAGACAAGTGTGCAACACATTATTATTCAGATGAAATAAGAACAGCAAAAATAATGATGGCAATAATGAAGCTGATGTCTGTCATGATTTGGGGATGATACTGTATATCAAGGCCTATGACTGATGCAGTAGGAAAATATGCCGTGTTGATGTGCAATCAGAGATTTCATAAACATAGATACAGAGAACAATGCAATGTCAAGAACAGCTAAATAAGATGTCTATGTGGAAGTAATAGGGGGGTCATCCCTATGTTCCCCGGGTCCTATGTTCCCCGGGTCCTATGTTCCCCGGGTCCGATGTTCCCTGGGTCCTATGTTCCCCGATTGATTGATTGATTGATTGATTGATTGATTGAACATTTTATTAATTTGTATTATTTTATTAATTATTAATGTCCGCCTTGTTTCGAACTGGTTAAGCTTAGGCCCTCTTTCGAAGTTGGTTAAGGTTAGAGTTTGGAATCAGGGCTGGTGGTCTGACTATCTATCGCTACCGGGGAACATAGGACCCGGGGAACATAGGACCCGGGGAACATAGACATGCTCCCGTAAGAGGCATCTGATTAACAAGTGCTGATATTGTTTGTCTCTTATATGGATTAAACAAGTAGCATGTTCATATCAGCAGAGCCTGTAACAATCATAATCCAGAATTGACAGAGGGGGAGGAGTTTGGTCACACCAGACATCAAAATAAATGGGGAGGGACAGAGGAGAGAGAGAGAGAGTTCTTTATTTGTCAAATACACAAACAATACAGGGGCATTGCAGGTAATTCAATGTTTGTGTTTCGAGCTCAGACTCAATAGTGCACAATTAAGAATCAACTATGAATACAAGAATGGTAATAAGTAGTAGTAGTAAGATCAAATATAAAATGAGATAAGATCAAATAAAATAAAATAGTCAGAATACTATAGTTACATTATTGTTACAGAATAGACAGAATCTTTCATGGGTAGAATTTTACTTTCAGTCCACAAAATTACTAGCTAATGCATTATCTGGCAATATCAGGACAAATGTAGAGGACTGGAGAAACTGAAAAATTGCTATTAACGTAGCTGTCTCATAAATGTCACAACTTGAGGGAGGGAGGGAGGGAGGGAGGGAGGGAGGGAGGGAGGGAGGGAGGCCCGGCCTCCCGCCTGTTACTGTTCCGCAACTATAAGTTACTTCCGGGGTAGGCCTGATTGGCCCCGACAGGCACGTGACAGGCGCGGCCACGCTCCCGCGGCAGCCTCAGGACGCGCAACTTTCTCTGCCGCGCGGCACGCTCCGCGGCAGCATTATGTAGTAATACGCCCTTTTTCACTATCCAGAAATAGCTCAATTGGCAGTGTTGCATTGGTGTGGATCCTACCGCCCGTTGCTGGCGAGTTCGATTCCCTTCAATTATTATTTTTTTTTTAACATGCATTCGTTCGCCGTTAAGTTTCGGAGTTGGTTATGGTTAGAAAGGTTAAGTTTAGGCGCTGTTAAGGAGCTGGTTAAGGTTAGAGTTTGTCTTAGAGAATGGCAATATTCTTTCGGAGTTGGTTATGCCTTATGGTTAAGGTTAGGCATGGTTAAGGTTAAGGTTAAGGTTAGGCATAGTTTCGGAGTTGCTTAAGGTTAAAGGGTTAAGTTTAGGCGCTGTTAAGGAGCTGGTTAAGGTTAGAATTTGTCTTAGAGAATGGCAATAGACAGCCTATTTCCGCGCGACAGCTCTCAGCAGCCTCGTTGCGCATCCTGAGGCTGCCGCGTCACGTGCCTGTCGGGGCCAATCAGGCCTACCCCGGAAGTAACTTATAGTTGCGGAACCGGTACAGGCTACCTGGATCTGCTATGCAGCTAATGTTATCTGTAGATTGGATACTTCGATTTCAAGAGCCTCTTCAGCAGTGCTGTTTGGCACCATGATGTTAGCTAATATAACTAACACACAGGTTCCAGACAGTCCAAGTAACCAATGCAAGACCATTTTTTATACTGTCTGTCGAATTTTTTTTGGCTTAGCTAGTTAGGGTGGCATTCGTGCAAGAAATCTGTCCGTTCTGGCATCACAAAATACATGGAGTCGTTTCATGCCCATACAATTATAGTGTGTGTATATTACAGACATTACAGAGTTGAACAGACATACACACAAACACCCACTCAATCGTACGCATGTATTTGCACACATCCAAAGCACAAAGACATTGAGAATTATTTTAAAAACAATGATAGTAATAATACAACTAAATAATAATAATGAATAATGAATAATTAAATAATAAATAAATAAAAGGAAATGGCACATTATGGTTTACTGTATTAATGAATGCATAGGCTACAGACTAAATCAGACTCTAGACAATCGATAGCGAAGGCCCAAGTATTCAGTGTTTCTATTTTAGCACGATTCGTTTTAGCAATTAAACTTTCTAATAAACAGATATCGCAAACACTTTGATCAATGCAGTGTTGGGATCATAATCATAATAATAATAATATATATATATAATAATATATAATATTATCATATATATATTATATGGCAGTATATAAAACGATTTCCCGCTCATTATAAATAAGTGAGTGCTGACACAAATATATATGTTGAAATATATATCATATTTTATGAAGCCTTATAAAAAAAAGTCGGTCCGCAAACTTGATCTTCCTTCACAGCAGAGCGGCATGCCGCGACACACCGGCTCAAAACCCACACGCAAGTTGTGTTTTTGGAACGTCAACGTTTCTGTAGAACATCGGGCCATGCTGACTTCTTTTGGGCAGTATCATATTTATTTTGGACGTCACTACTTCCAAGACCAGACTATTAAGACAGATCTGATGTACAAAATGTTTTATAATAAACAGCTAACACATGATCCACCTTGATGGAGCACTATATTATATTATATATAATAACTTTATGTAGTTTTTACTCAATAAAAGTGCAAGATGGCAGTTTTACTGCAGTGGAACATAATGGAATTCATTGTCCTTGCATACCTCTTTTTAAGTTGAATAAGCACATCAAAAAGATGTTTTTTCTACAGCTCACTCCTCTTGGAGGCATGCCTTTGACTATACAGATTGTTATATAGTCGTACTGGCGAATCGCGTCTTGCTCTTCGCCATCGAGATGTACCTCATCTCCAGTACCTACTGTACTTCATTAACGAAAAAACAAATGCACCCAGCATCTGACCAGGCCCCGCCCCAGTGCCGTACTATAAGGCAGCAGGCGTGGTCACCACTCGCCCTTCCTCTATTTCGTTTCCATCATGGCGGATGCTTGCACCCTGTGAACTAGCGTTATGAAAAGTATAGAGAAATTGTGCAATGTTGAGTATTCGCCGGAGATTTGCCAACCCCTGGAATCTTCGGCATGTTCCGACGGCGCTCGTATGGGTTCAGCGACTCTGCAGCTGGATGCATTTCGATGCATCTCCGCGTCGAGTCTGTACTGGGGTCTCCTCGTCTTGTTGACAGCAGACAGAGGGACGGCGTGTGAGGTGTAGCTATCGAGCTACCTCACACAAGGTAGGATCTGTGCCACTAGGCATTAACGCTGGTGTTAGTAATGCTGCTTGTTGTTTTGTTAGACAACCGAGTTGTGTATCGGCGCCAGGGGCAGGATGTCTGGGTAAACGTCCCTCTGAGTTGGACATTTTCCAGGCGCACGCTGCTAATACTAAATGCTATAATGCTGGGTCACTGTTCTACTGTTCCCCGCTGTGGGATGTCACTAGGCATGACATGATGTTGCTCGAGTTGTCCCGGGAGACAACCGAGTTGTGTATCGGTGCCAGGGGCAGGATGTCTGGGTAAACGCTGTTGTTTTCCCCGTTACCCTGGAGCGCGCGGCTAACGCTATGCTATGTTGGGCTACTGTTTCTGTTTTGTCTCCCTACTGCGGGATGTCTGTCTACAGTCTTCCCTCCTCTTAACCATTCATGCTGACGGTCAATCGGTGTCTACTGTGGGAGTATTGCGGGGGGGGTTTGTTTACCTTTTCATGGGTAAATGGGCTGAGGTCTAGGGCTGGTGTGCTGTTTGTGAATATTATGAATGAATGCGGGACTGGTTCTCTGGTCCGCATCCCTTTAACGTTGTGTGTATGGGCTAGCCCATTCTACAGTATATTGGTGGTGTTTAGTTCATTTATTCATTAACCCCTTCATGGTGCACACCACAGTGGAGGTTGCTTGTTGCAACCACCACTGGTGCTCTGTGTTAGCATCAGTCCTTTGCTTTTGACATGTTGAAACCGTGCCCCGCCTGGCCAACGCCATGAGGTGGGTCGGCCCGGCGAGTGGCTGGTGGGCTGTTAAAGCCTGTACCGCCACGGTATGGAATTGGCAGCGATTAGTAACTGTGTTCGAATTGCTGTTTTTTCTGTCAAAAATGGTGTCTGGTGGCGGGGCCTTGAGGGCCAGCCGACGTCGAAACATCGCACGAGGTTGTTGACGTTATTAGCTTTGACCTAGCCGCAAGCTATAACCGCAGGGAGTTCCCTCCTCAGGGCTCCCCTCTCCGCAGAGGATCTTGGTCTTCCGCGGGTATTTGTCCTAGGCCCCACACCGCCTCACGCCGCGCAGCCAGAGGTGAGAGCACGGCCTCGTCAGCGGCTATGGCGTGGCCCTCGACAGGCGGCCATGTTTTCCCCCGCCAGAGGTATCCGTACGACGTTCTGGTCCTTGGCGGTCAAGGTGGATCGTCAGGTCTCATACCAGCCCAGTTTCCTACCAGCCTGGGGTTTGCTGTAGACTGGAAGTAGAGTATTCCTCTTCCCAGTCAACGTGGTGGAGTGCTATGGGCATCCTTCTCAGAGCGTGTTGTCGACACTCTCGGGAGGTTCCGCCCTAGGACGGTTACGGCGCTGTCCGTGATACGCCTGCTCGGTCAAGTCAAGTCAAGTCAAGAGTTTTATTTGTCACGGCATACAAGTATACAATGAAATGCGGGTGGTCTTGCCCGCAACGATGTGCAATACAGTGGTATAACATATAATAGAATCCAATAAAAAACAACATTGTGCAATAAACAGGTAACAGGTAACATGGTGGGACATCTCGGTATCTGTACATAGTTATTTACAGAGCATATAGGACATGCTGGGTCCTTTGGTAGTGCAATACACTGTTACTGTTGTTATACTATTTCTAAAGTGACCTTTCCTTTTTGGCCATAAGTGTGGGCGTGTGCGGCATGAGTGTGTGCCTTCTCATGTTAAAGTGGCTGCTAGTGTGTGAGCGTGCACAGCGTGTGTGTCGTGTGTGTGCTCATGTGTGCTTGTGTGTGAGAAGTTCAGTGTTCTGTGGCACTCAGTGATCATTGTTCAAGGCTCTGATGGCCTGGGGAAAGAAGCTGAGCCGAAGCCTCTCTGTCCTAGGAGCTGGGGTTCGCAGGCGTCTGCCTGACCTCAGCAGCTGGAACAGGCTGTTATTGGGGTGGTGGGGGTCTTTCATTATTCTGCAGGCTCTGGATTTGCACCTCTTGTTGTATAGAACCTGCAGGGGAGGTAGTGCAATACCCGTGGTACGCTCGGCTGAGCGCACCACTCTCTGTAGGGCCTTCTTGTCCTGTGCCGTGCCGTGCTGTTTCCATACCAGGCAGTGATGTTTCCAGTCAAGATGCTCTCTACAGCTCCGGAGTAGAAGGACTGGAGTATCTTCCCCGATACTCTGAACTTCCTTAACTGTCTCAGGTGGTAGAGGCGCTGCTTCGCCTTTTTTACGACTGTGTCTATGTGTGTTGACCATGTCAGATCCTCTGAGATGTGGACCCCCAGGTACTTAAAGCTGCTCACCCTATCCACGGTAGCCCCGTTTATCATCAGTGGTGTGTCTGTCTCCTGCTGTCCTCTCCTATAATCCACGATCAGCTCCTTGGTTTTACCAATGTTCAGGAGCAGGCTGTTGTCCTGGCACCAGCGTTCCAGTACCTCAACCTCCTCCCGGTAGGCCTTCTCATCGTTGTCCGAGATCAGCCCCACCACCACCGTGACGTCTGCAAACTTCACTATGGAGTTGGAGCTGAACTTGGCCACACAATCGTGTGTGTAGAGTGAGTACAGCAGGGGGCTCAGAACACAGCCCTGGGGGGACCCGATGCTCAGGGTGATGGTGTTGGAGGTCTGACCCCCCACCCTGACCGCCTGGGGTCTTTCACTCAGAAAGTCCAGTACCCAGGCGCTCAGGGCGGAGCTCAGACCTAGCTCGATCAGCTTGTCCACCAGTCTGGTGGGGACTATGGTGTTGAACGCTGAGCTGTAGTCAATGAACAACAGTCTCACATAGCCCCCCTTCTGACGGTCAAGGTGAGAGAGGGTGCCGTGCAGTACCTGGGAGACCGCGTCGTCAGTGGACCTGTTTGTCCTGTATGCAAATTGCATAGGGTCCATATCACTGGGGAGGGAGGCACAAATGTGGTCCTTGACCAGCCTCTCGAAACATTTCATGACCACAGAGGTGAGTGCCACCGGTCTGTAGTCATTGAGACATGTTGGGGAGGGTTTCTTCGGTACAGGGATGATGGTAGACATCTTGAAGCAGGCAGGGACCACTGACTCCGCCAGGGATTGATTAAATATGGCGGTGAACACCGGGGCTAGCTGGTTGGCACAGGACTTAAGTATGCGTCCTGTTATACCATCTGGGCCAGCAGCCTTCCTGGTGTTCACCTGCATAAATGCTCTTCTCACACTGTGTTCCGACAACGAGAGAGCGTCCCCGCCCCCCCGCGGTTGCCCCCCCCCTCCACAACAGCCGGCGCGCCAGTGACGTCACTAGCCGGTGAGCTAGCGTCGCCACTGTTTGCACCAAACCGTGCGTAGAAGGAGTTGAGTTTGTCCGCGAGAGAGGCGTCGTCGCTCCCCATTGAGGGGGCGCTGACTTTGTAGTCAGTTATTGTCCTCAGTCCCCGCCATAAGCCTCTTGTGTCGTTTTGTGCCATTTGTGTCTCCAGTTTATCAGCATATGTCCGTTTTGCAAGTTTTACAGCCTTGCGCAGAGTATAGACTGAAGCCTTATACTCCTCCATGTTTCCTGACTCTCTGCCCCGGTTGTAAGCAGTGGTGCGAGAGTTCAGAGCTGCTCTGATAGTACTGTCCACCCACGGTTTCTGGTTTGGGAAAACTCGCACCTTTTTCGTGGGGACAATACTATCAGCTATTGTTGTAATGTAGCTCACCACGGTGTCCGCGAGCTCGCTGACGTCACTGGCGCTTCCCTGGAACATATTCCAATCCGTGTCTGCGAGCGCGACCTGGAGCGTGGCCTCTGATTCGTCAGTGGTGGTATGATGGCATCTGCTCATTCCGTGGTCCCTCTTGGCCTCCTCTTCACCCCAGGAGGAGGTTACGGAGGTGGTTTTTTTCCAGTATGGAAATAGACCCGGTGAGAGGCAAGTGGAAGCGGCTAAGGTTCCTGTGTCAGTACTGGGGGACCTCGCCCTCTGGGGAGGGCCTGGGGTCCTCACCAGGGGGGTCCCCATGGGCAATAGGCTGTCACACGTCACGTTTTTCACCGACGCCTCCCTCGCTGGAGACGTGTTGGGCCAACGCAGTAGTGGTTCAATGTGTTGGTATTGAAGGCGGTCCTTCTGGTCCTCAAAAGGTGTTTGATCAGGAAGGACAATACGACGTCAGCGTCGTATATCGACAGACAGGGAGGAGTACGCTCCCCCGTCTGCACCGGGCGGCGGGCGGCTGGCTATGGGCGTTCTCCATTTGCGCAGCCTGAAGGCTCTCCACATCCCCGGCAGGGTGAATGTGGGTACAGGTGTGATGTCGCGGGGCGGTCCTCACCCTGACGAGTGGGGATTACGTCCGGACATAGTCAGGCAGGTCTGGGACCGATGCCGTGCCACCTGGGGTTCTTTCCCCCCATACATCTGTCAGGTCAGTTGTTGGGGCGGGTACGTTGGGGAGCGCAGGTCCTTGATCCTGTTTGCGCCGGACCGGGGCGCAGCTGTGTGGTTCCCGGTCCTGATCCAGCTCTTGGCAGCCCCGTCGTGGCCTGTTCCTTGGTCATCGCGGGCCCTCTCTCAAGCGCACGGGTCTCTGTGTTAGTTCCCTGTGCTGGGCCAGCCGCTGATGGTTTGGCTGGTGAGAGGGTGAGTCTGGAGAGGATGGATCCTTCTGTGGTCGACACCATCTGGAACGCGCATGCTCCCTCCACTATCGCGGGTTACGCGGGTAGGTGGCGTATTTTCCAAGAGTGGTGTAAGGCCACCCTCTTGTGAAGCGTTTCCTGCTTGGCGCTCGGCGCCTTAAGCCGGTGAAACGTTCTCTGGCTCCGAGTTGGGATCTTCAATTGGTCCTCGGTCGGTTGTCCGAGGCCCCGTTTGAGCCTCTTGAGCAAGCGCCTTTGGAACAGCTGTCGTTCAAGACTGCGTTCCTGCTGGCCATCACCTCCGATATGCGCGTGGGTGACCTCTGTGCTCTCTCGGTGCGGCCTGAGTGTCTGTCTATTCGTTTCGATAGCGGTGCCACTCTGAGGCCTAACCCAGTCTTCGTGCCAAACAATATCCGAAGCTCTTTTGCTCCGGGGATATTGTGGTTCAGGCGTTTTCATCCGCCTCCTCACGCTAGTGAGTTAGAGGCGAGCATTCACCTGTCATGTCCGGTCCGGGCTTGGGGATTTACCTCAGCCGTACTCAGGGCCTCAGGGCTACCAATCAACTTTTTGTCTGTTGCGGTGGCTCTCGCACTGGTAAGGCACTGTCGACACAGCGCCTGTCCCATTGGTTGTGCGAGGGCATTGCCCTTTGCTACACGTTGGCTGGGCTGGCCCCCCTGGGGGTGTCAGGGCGCACTCCACTCGTGTTAGGAGGGGCCTCGGTGGAGGACATCTGTGCTGCGGCCTCATGGTCCTCCCTGCGTCCCTTCGTAAGGTTTTACCTCGTGGACATGACCGGGGGTTCTGTCTCCCAGGTGGTTCTGAGGTCTGGAACCTCCCCTGCTTCCCACCTTTCGGTGGGTTAGCAGGGATGTGTGGGTGTGGACCACAAGGTGTTGTGTCACACGTGGTCCCGCCTGTGCTGTGCGTTTGGAGGTTTCTAGTTCCCTCTTTTTCGCACTTGGGTGGAGTTGACTGCCGCGCCCTCTTCACTAGGAAAGAGGGGTGACGGGACTCCCCTCCCCCCTGATGTGGGCTTTCAGGTCCTGTGGGTGCATTTGTCGGTCCTCGCGTCTGCTCTGTCCCCATATCTCGATGGCGAAGAGCAAGACGCGATTCGCCAGTACGACTATATAACGATAGGTTATGTATATAACCTAGTTATATGAGTACTGGCTGAGCGTCTTGCTCTTAGCGCGCCCTGAGGTCCCTTGGGAAAGTTTTCTGATGGAAACTTTTTCCGAGGAAGGGCGAGTGGTGACCACGCCTGCTGCCTTATAGTACGGCACTGAGGCGGGGCCTGGTCAGATGCTGGGTGCATTTGTTTTTTTGTTAATGAAGTACAGTAGGTACTGGAGATGAGGTACATCTCGATGGCGAAGAGCAAGACGCTCAGCCAGTACTCATATAACTAGGTTATATACATAACCTATCGTTATGTATGGTTAACTCCTCTTGGAGGCATGACTTTGACTATACAGATTATTTATGGTTAACTCCTCTGAACTGTAACGCAACTAATCCTGGGAACCTCTGTGCGTTCAGTAGATAGCTATCCTGTTTTTGGTCCACAGCTAGGCTAGCTGGTCCGTATCTGCTTGATTGATTGATTGATTGAAAACTTTATTAACAGATTGCAGAATGGGTACAGTACAGTACAGCTCAATACATACAATTGTTAAGGGGATGCAGACCAGAGAAAGACTTTCGTCTTGTTTACATCAGGGTCCCCCATTTTCAATTCATCGTAACATATGTGACATACATGACATACCGATAGACAGTACTGCTACATCTATACATTTATGACATACCAGATTTGCAATTACAGTACTGTTTGTGATACAAAAAGAGTCCAGAAAGAAAAGAGTATATACATTAGACGTAGAAACTGTACATTGGATTGGGTAGGTGGGGGTGGGGGGGGACTGTACATTGGAGGTGGATGGGTGGGTGGGGGGGGGGGGGGTTGGGTAGGAGTGGGGGGGGGGGGGGGGTGGGTAGGAGGGGTGGGTGGGGGACACTGTACACCTGTACAAACAAACACTGTACATTGGATTAGACAAGACCATACTTGGTAATTTACTGTACATTGGAGGGGGTTGTGTTCGGACATTTACACGGGCCAGTTTCGAGTTGCAGTCTCCCTTAGGTGTTTTTTGAGAGTGTTTTTGAAAGTGGGTAGTGATTCACATTCCTTTACAGCTTTGGGTAGGGCGTTCCACATTGATGTGGCATAATTGCGAAACGTGTTTAGTCCCTTGTTTGAGCCGAATCTGGGTTTAACATGATTTGTGGAGCTCCCTCTGGTGTTGTGATCGTGGTATTCACTGACCTTTGGGAAGTATTTTGTCATGTACATGGGTACCTTGGTCGTGTAGTGTATCTTGTAGACCAGGCCCATTGCAAGTTGCTGTACTCTGTCGTCTACTCTAAGCCATCCTAGGTTGTCAAAGTGGGCAGGGGTGAGGTGGGTTCTAGGAGTAAGGTCAAGCAGTAGTCTGACCAGTTTGTTTTGAGATGTTTGTAATTTTGTTTTTAGCGCCTTTGAGGTGCTTTGGTACCATGAGGTGCAAGCATAGTCGTAGTACCCTTGAATGAGTGCTCCTGCTAGAGTCTTCAGGGTATTCTTGTTTACCAGTGAGGAGATCCGGTACAAGAATCGAGTTCGTTGGTTGACTTTTTTTATTACATTGGATGCCATTTTGTCACAGGAAAGATTTGCCTCTAGGATGGAACCCAGGTAGGTAATATCTTCTTTCCTTGTGACAATATTGTCACCCACTGTAACTGAGAAGCCGTCGGTCTTGCTGAGTTTGTTATTTGAACCGAAGAGAATGGACTCTGTTTTGCCCATGTGTAATGATAGTTTGTTATCAGCGAGCCATATGCAGATTTTGCCTAGTTCTGAGCTGAGGGTTTTTTCAACCTGTAACTTGTTCTTGTCAGAGACCAGCAGGGCTGAGTCGTCCGCAAACAGGAACAAGTTGCAGTCACAAGCTGACGACATGTCATTTGCATAAATTAGGAACAGTAGCGGACCTAGTATGCTTCCATGTGGAACACCACAGCTTACTGTGAGGGGGGGGGATAGGGTACCGTTTACCTCCACCATCTGCTCTCTCCCCTCCAGGTAGGATTGCATCCAGCTCACTGATAGACTATCAAAACCAATTGCTTTTAGCTTGTCAATCAGAATGGTGTGATTGACAGTGTCGAAGGCCTTTTGTAGGTCCAGCATGACCATGCCGCAGTATTTGCCCGCGTCCACCTCTTGTTTGATGTGGTCGTTTAAATAGAGAAGGCATGTGTCAGTGGAGTGGGATGTTCTGAAGCCAGATTGGAATTCGTAGATTAGATTTTTTTCCGCAAGGTATTTTTCGACCTGTTCGTATACAATTTTTTCCATGACTTTCGAGATGGAGGTAAGGATAGAAACAGGGCGGTAGTTGCCTGGGTCTAATTTACTGCCTTTTTTGTGCAGAGGGGTCACTCTCGCAATTTTGAAGTCCTTGGGGACGTGTCCCTGTTTTATGGAGAGGTTTATTATGTGTGTGATGACTGGGGTGATGGCGGCTGCTGAGTCTCTGAGGAATTTGGAGGGGATGTTGTCATGGCCAGTGGCCTTGTTGGGTTGGAGGGCGCTCAGTTTTTTGAGTACCTCATCTGTTGTTACCATTTCCAGTTTGAAGTCGTCTTTGTGGACCCCTAGGTTCTTGTAGTATGCTACTATGTGTTCTACCCCATAATGCCCTGAGTGGGAGGGTAGTTTGTTTACCAGTGTTGTGGCTATGTTTGTGAAGAAACTATTTAAGTAATTGGCTACATCCAGCTTTTCTGTGATGAGCGTGTTGTCTGTCTTTATGTTTATGTTTGAGAATCTGGTTTTAAGTTTTTTACTGCAGCCTAGTTGGTTATTGAGTAATTTCCAAAGTTCACGTGGTTTGTTTTTGTTTTCCTCGGTTTTGTCATTGATGAATTTTTTTTTTGCTGTTTTGATCATGGAGTTTACATCATTTCTTAGTCTGTTTCTTTCCAGTTTGAGTTCAGTCACGTGGGCTTGGAGTTCACTGCTCGTGCTTATGGTAAGCTTTGACTGACTTTTACGAAACTCGGAGCATTTTTTGTCTCTGGTTTTCATAGCTGTCAGTATTTCAGCGTGCATCCACGGCTCAGCGCGATTTTTTTACCCTGGTGGTTCTTAGGGGGGCCATGTTGTTTAGTATCGTTGAAAATTTGGTTTTGAAGCCAAGCCATGTTTCTTCAACCAGTGTACCATTGAGCTCATCTGACCAGTCCAGACTCTCCAGTTCAAGGTTAAAGGCCTCGCTAGAGTAGGTTTTGAGGTGCTAAGCTAGGCTAGCTTGTATTCCTATGCTTTATTGCTCTTATTTGTATTCTTATTTTAACTTTAATTTGTCTTAAACACTTTAGTATTTAAGACCAATTATATATATATACACACAAATTGTTTTGCTTGTTCTATTGAAGGTGTGTAGTTAGAAGATGCAGAGCGTAGGGGTCTTGAGGGTGTGTAGTTAGAAGATGCAGAGCGTAGGGGTCTTGAGGCTGTGTAGTTAGAAGATGCAGAGCGTAGGGGTCTTGAGGGTGTGTAGTTAGAAGATGCAGAGCGTAGGGGTCTTGAGGGTGTGTAGTTAGAAGATGCAGAGCGTAGGGGTCTTGAGGGCGTGTAGTTAGAAGATGCAGAGCGTAGAGGTCTAGAGGGTGTGTAGTTAGAAGATGCAGAGTGTAGGGGTCTTGAGGGTGTGTAGTTAGAAGATGCAGAGCATAGGGGTCTTGAGGGTGTGTAGTTAGAAGATGCAGAGCGTAGAGATCTAGAGGGTGTGTAGTTAGAAGATGCAGAGCGTAGAGGTCTAGAGGGTGTGTAGTTAGAAGATGCAGAGCGTAGGGGTATTGAGGGTGTGTAGCTAGAAGATGCAGAGCATAGGGGTCTTGAGGGTGTGTAGTTAGAAGATGCAGAGCGTAGGGGTCTTGAGGGTGTGTAGTTAGAAGATGTAGAATGTAGGGGTCTTGAGGGTGTGTAGTTAGAAGATGTAGAATGTAGGGGTCTTGAGGGTGTGTAGTTAGAAGATGCAGAGCGTAGGGGTCTTGAGGGTGTGTAGTTAGAAGATGCAGAGCGTAGGGGTCTTGAGGGTGTGTAGTTAGAAGATGCAGAGCGTAGGGGTCTTGAGGGCGTGTAGTTAGAAGATGCAGAGCGTAGGGGTCTTGAGGGTGTGTAGTTAGAAGATGCAGAGCGTAGGGGTCTTGAGGGCGTGTAGTTAGAAGATGCAGAGCGTAGGGGTCTTGAGGGTGTGTAGTTAGAAGATGCAGAGCGTAGGGGTCTTGAGGGCGTGTAGTTAGAAGATGCAGAGCGTAGGGGTCTTGAGGGTGTGTAGTTAGAAGATGCAGAGCGTAGGGGTCTTGAGGGCGTGTAGTTAGAAGATGCAGAGCGTAGGGGTCTTGAGGGTGTGTAGTTAGAAGATGCAGAGCGTAGAGGTCTTGAGGGCGTGTAGTTAGAAGATGCAGAGCGTAGGGGTCTTGAGGGTGTGTAGTTAGAAGATGCAGAGCGTAGAGGTCTTGAGGGCGTGTAGTTAGAAGATGCAGAGCGTAGGGGTCTTGAGGGCGTGTAGTTAGAAGATGCAGAGTGTTGTGAAGGATCAGATTAAACCGAATATATATATTTATTTATGGATATATATTGAATAGTATTTGTATATCGTTTGATATCCCTTGTATATTCCTTGTACATATACACAGAATATCCCTTTAGTCTACTATAGCCCATAATAGTTCATTCTCTTATTGGACAAGGACCTGGCGCCAGGAGACAAGCCCCTTGGAGCCAAGTTCAATGGTACCGACGAAACATGTCCCTACTAGCCCCGGCTCTGCGCAGGAATACGGCTACCGAAAAGAGAGTGGCACTATTTGTTCACTGTGCATATAAATATGGCGCAAGTAAATGTAGAAGTCCTCTTATCCCTTAGTCCTTTACCCTTCTACCCAACTAAGTAACAGAACGTGAAGCCTCACCCCACGATACCGCGTGCGGTGTAGTATGGCCTGTTTGGCCTTAGAATAGCATCGAGACCTCGTGCGAATTGATAGCTGAATTGTCAGAGTTTGGCACCGTATTTCTATTAAGTAATAATAGTCTATTATGTATGGTGCATCGTGCGGTTAGAGTTCTAAAGTGAGCAGCATCCCCGTCGCTTCCTCGTGTTATCTAGAGTCTTAGCCAGGTTGGGCAGACCACGCGTGGTGCTTTCATCCGAGGAGTTCTAGGCGAGGACCGAGTGGACCTGTACATTGGATTACCTACCCGACGACTGCTGAGCCCTATGCGGCATGGAATATATATTTGCTTTGGTACTTTGATTTGTGGAGCGGATAATCGCCAACACCGGTGAGTGTTGGAGCCACCCCGAAAGGAGTCAAGGTGAGACGGCGCTCAGACCAGACTGAGGTCGCCTCGCTTCTTCTTCATTGTGGACCTACAGCTACAGCTACAGCCTACAAGAGAGCCAAGGTGTATTCATCTGTGGATCAAGATTCTACTGCACTGTCTTCTGTACTTGAGGTCTCCCTAGACATCGTTGACCAGACGGGATACAGCCGACGGCTCTCCTACCCCCCCTACCGGCTTACAACCGGGAGGACCCCTACAGTATATCCAGCTATAATCATTAAGTGTGCCATCGTTATAATTCCCTAAGAGCCAGGTTGTATACTTGCTTCCTGCGTAACCAGAGATTGGACATTCAGTGTTGATTTGCCTACGAGTACTCATTTGCCTTACAAGTGCATTCAAATCATAAATGTAATAGTAACTATTATATGTACCTTTTGCTATATATTAAATATTTGATTATTACCTTTGTGTGGACCCGATTTCATTGTGGGAAAGTGTTCATCATATTTAGATATCGTGTACTGTATGGCCAGTAGTTAAAGTACATAAAGCGGTAGTGGTTTAATGATACCATACTTATCAATACAGTCAGGGAATTGTACCCCTCAGTTACAATTGGTCCTTCGAGCCGGAGGGTAATTAGTGTAATATTAATATAGTGGTATTAATATTGAAATGGCCTATGATGAACACTCCACGAAACGGTCCTCCTAAAGTAGAACGCCCACAGCGTAGACGACAGCCACCTCAGTACTTAGAGGATTACGCTGCCAGTATACTACCTAGCCTCCTACAAACGGTAAACGCGGTAAAAGTAGAAAGTAAAATTATGTCCGACCCTATCAACCAGGATACCCCAACCACAGAGGCCCTAGTGGGTTCTAATGTAACTGACCAAGCTCACGGTGGGGACCAGGAGGGAACTGACACGACTTTACCCCCCGCCAAGACCGAAGAAGTAGTCCCCCAAGAGCTCCGGGAGGAAGACAACCCTCCAGAGATGGAACTCTGCACGGAACAAGAGGAGGAGAGCGTCGAGGAGATAGAGCTCCAGGACTCCCCGCAGGGGAACGCATCCCCAACGGGTACTGCCAGGAGCGGCTCACCTCAACAAGCGTCTTCCCCCAGCGAAGCGGAGAGGATGCTGTCACAGGCGTTCCTCGCCACCCTGGCAGCCTCTACCGAACGCGATCGACTTCAGGGTGAACGCGATCGACTCCAAGCACAGCAACGGAGCGAAGAAGAGCACATACGTCTGGAGCTGAGACGCCTTCAGACGGAAGAGAATATGGCAAGAGACCGGGCCGACACCCAGCGTGCCGCTGCCCAAAGAGAAGCAGATCTCACCAAGCGCGAAGCCGAGCGCGACAGACTACAAGCCGAGCGCGACAGACTACAAGCGCAGCTAATGGAGCAGCTGATCACCAGGGCAACACCCCCTCCCTCCACAAGGGGTTCCAGGGCCTCGTCAAGACACGGGTCAAGGGCACCCTCCCCTAACCGATTAAGCGACCCTGAGCCCGACCACCAGAGAGAGCCTACACCCCCCTCCGAACTCCTTCCCCGACCGGTCCAAGTGAGACCCAGCTACAAGGAAGGAACGGCGGACACCGCGGAGAGGCTAAATAGACGACTACAGGATCTAGAAGACCTGGCAGAGGAAGAAGAGGGAGAAGAGGAGAGTCAAGCCCGACAGCAGCACATTACTCCACAGGACCAGGAGGTCCAGTACAGCCCAGGCTATACCCCTGCGGCTCTGCGCTACAGACCCCCGACTCGATTCACGGGTGAGCATGACGCACGACCAGTCCAGAGGAATAGCACCTGGACCAGCGGGCCATGGTACCCTGCCAGTACCAGCCCACCGAGAGGCGTAAGAGGAGACTCGCCCAGGAGGCCTCTCTTCCAACGCTCACCGATGTGCCAGCCATCCACGGCGTCATACATTGGCACACCGACGTTTCCAGACTTCACCCATGAGAACCGAGCACAGTACACGGAGCTACGGATGTGCTTAGAGACAATGATGGTGGATGTAGCTGATGAACGCCACAAGTATGCGATCCTATTGAAGCACCTGAAAGTGCCCAGAGCGCACAACATAGCGCTGGCCTATGCCACCTCTACCACCCCATACACAGCGGCTCTAGCAGCACTAGACCAAAGATATGGACGTATATGGGATTACGTAATACAAGAGATAAGGCATATTGACCGCCTACCCCCAGCAACAGACAATCGCTCACTAGACGACCTGTCTATCAAAGTACAATCCCTGGTAGGGATGCTGGGGGCGCAACGAGAAAAGGGTATGCACGAACTATACGCAAACTCGAACGTCGAGAGGATTTTAGAGAAGCTGCCGCCCGCCCGACAGGAGCGCTTCAGGCGGCAAAGAGACCACCGTGATCCTAACGGTCCCGAACCATCCCTCCTAGACCTAGCCGACTTCCTGGCGAGAGAAGTCAGCAGCCTACGGCTGGATACGTTCGTGCGGAGCACACCCAGCTCCAGAGAGGGACCTAGGAGAGCAAACGATGGCCGAAGATCGGTGACTGTCATGCACCAATCAGAATCAGTACCGAGCAGCAAGAACCACAGTACCCCCTCGATGAAAGAGAAGTGGAAGATGGTGTGCCCGTACTGCGAGAAGGAACACTGGTTGTCACAATGTGACCAGTTCAAGAAGATGACCGCTGAAGAAGTGAGTCACTGGATAAAGTCCAACAGGCGCTGTTACCGATGTGCGCGCAGTCACATGGCAGCCGAGTGCCGCCTCAAGAAGAGGTGTAGTCGGTGTGACGGAGCCCACCTAGATGTCCTACACGACAGTAACAGAAGAAAGCCTGCACCATCCAGCAGCACAAAGGCAAGCGTTATGTACATTGACCCCGCTAGCAGCAGCGGCGCCCAGGTGCTCTTAAAGGTGGTCCGCGTAACACTGAGTTACCAAGATAAGGTCATGGACACTTACGCCGTCCTTGACGACGGGTCAGAGAAGACCCTTCTCCTCGCGTCCGCTGCGGCCCAGCTGGGGCTGCGGGGGAGCGAGAACCAAATGACGATTCAGACAATAAGAAGAGATCTAAAGACGATAAAGGGCGAGAATGTCTCCTTCACTATCGCAGCAAGCGGGCAGCCCGAGAGACGGTATAGGATTACTAATGCTTTCACCAGCCAAGAAATAGGACTATCGCAGTACACCTACCCCATCGCCAAGCTGATGGATAAATATGTGCACCTGCGTCAACTCCCTATCCCGCTCATAGACGGTGCCACCCCGACCCTGCTGATAGGCTCCGACCATGCAGACCTCATAGTCCCGATAGACCGGGTCCATACAGGACCCAGAGGTTGCCCTGCAGCAGTCGAGACCCGCCTAGGATGGACATTACAAGGCCCCCTCGCCAAGTCTCTTAACCGAACAGCAGCCACTAGCTGCCTCCACTCCAGAGCGACAGAAGGAGACACCACACTCCTGCAGCATGTCGAGAGGCTATGGACACTAGAGACAATGCCCTTTAAGAACGAAAAGAAAGACATTCGTTCTAAGGAAGATATCTACGCTATAGCCCTCCTCGAGCACGGGACAAAGAGAGTCAACGTCAACGGAGTGATGAGATACGCAACTCCACTCCTGAGGCGAGAGGGAATGCCCACCTTTCACGCCACAAAAGAGGCGACGGAGCGGTATCTATTGAACACAGAGCGGCGCCTAGCCAAAGACCCCGCTCAAGAAGCTGTGTACCGCGCTGAGATTAACAAACTAATCACAGCGGGACACATAAAGAAAATTGACATTAAAGAGGCCGATCAGACGACCGAATCATGGTACGTGCCGCACCACAAGGTCCACCACAACGGCAAGGATCGCATTGTGTTTAACTGCAGCTACCAGATCGGATCACAAAATCTGAATAAAGAACTCTTGGCCGGCCCAACACTCGGCCCCTCCCTACTAGGCGTGCTACTACGCTTCCGCCAGGACAAGGTGGCTATCAGCGGCGACATCAAAGGGATGTTCCTGCAGGTGAGACTAGTGGAGGAGGACAAGCCCCTGCTGCGGTTCCTATGGAGAGAGAGGATCGGAGATGAGCACCCAGCCATCTATCAATGGGAAGTCCTCCCTTTCGGAACCACATGCAGCCCATGCTGTGCTACGTTTGCACTACAAAAACACGTCGCAGAGGACCCAGCAGCAGATGAAAAGGTCCAACAAAGTGTGACAAATAGTTTCTACGTGGACAACTGTTTACAAAGCGTCTCGACGCCAAAAGAAGCCGAGGCTCTCCTACTCACGCTCCGCGCCTCCCTGATCAAAGGCGGCTTTGATCTCAGGCAGTGGGCCAGCAGCGACCCGCAAGTACTGCGCAGCCTCTCCCCCGAGGACAAGGCAGCGAGCAGCGACACCTGGATGGCGACCATCCCAGGAGAAGCCCAAGAAATGACACTAGGACTAGTCTGGCGCTTCAAAACAGACTCGCTCCATTATAGACACAAACCCCTGACCAAGGAGCAGGGAAGGTCGACGGCAATACCGACCACCAGACGGAGTGTATACAGAACACTCGCCAGACAATATGACCCGTTGGGATGTATTCTACCTTACACCACCAGGGCAAAGATGATTGTAAGAGCGCTATGGGACAAGGACCAGGGCTGGGACGATCCCATACCCGAACACCTTGCATCCACATGGAGAGAGTGGGAGACGGAACTCCGCTCACTCCCAGGTGTTAATATACGCCGCAGCTACTTCCCACCCACAGTGAGGCCAGAGACATGCAAGATCGACCTGCACGTATTCAGCGACGCCTCCGAAGTAGCCTACGGTTCGGTGGCCTACTTGCGTGCCCGAGAGGAGGGAGGAGAAATACATACTGCTTTCATCCTGGCTCGCTCAAGAATAGCCCCACGAAAGCAACAATCTATCCCACGTCTAGAGCTTTGCGCAGCCCTAGCAGGAGCGCAGCTCGCCACGTTAATCCAACGTGAACTCACCATCCCGGTGCAAAGAACAATCTTGTGGTCAGACTCCACGACCGTACTCACATGGATCCGGTCTGATTCGTGCAGATACAAGGTCTTCGTGGGAGTCAGAGTCACCGAGATTCAAGACCAAGAAGTAGCGAGCTGGAGGTATGTGGACACCAAACACAACCCAGCTGACGTCATCACCCGGGGAATGTCCCTGGATGACCTCACCCGTCACAACCTCTACAGTGACGGACCAGAGTTTCTCAAGCTCCCCGAAGAAGAGTGGCCTACACCCACCCCACGGGAGGCGAGTAAAGAGGAGGCAGAGAAAAGAAACCTATGTTCTGTGGGTTGACACACACACTCGTCCCCACAGACCCCGATCTAGACGATTGCCTCACCCTACAGAGTGCGCAGCTAAAGACATTTCTGTGGCACCACCCAGAGGTTCAGCCCACAACTGACATTTCAGCAGCTGACTACGAAGAAGCAGAACTTCTTCTACTACAACGAGCCCAGAGAGACTCGTTCCCCGATGAGCTAGCCTGTCTACAGGGAGCAAAGCCCGTCCCATCAGACAGCAGACTGCTCCACCTAGCCCCCGAGAGCGATGCCCATAATCTCATCAGAGTGGGTGGTCGTCTGCGGAGAGCCCCAGACTTACCGGATGACGTCAAGTACCCGATAGTCTTGAACAGCCGACACAAGGTCACAGAGCTGATCATAAAGAAATACGACGAGGATGTGCACCACGCAGGGGCAGAGAGAGTCTTCGCGGAGATCAGACGTCGTTATTGGATACTGCAAGGGAGAGAAGCAGTGCGGCGCTTCCAGCGAACCTGTCTAGACTGTTGTAAGTGGCGAGCGCAGCCCAGTATACCCCGGATGGCTGACCTACCTCCCTGTCGCCTCCGACTCGGCGACAAGCCTTTTCACTCCACCGGTATGGACTGTTTCGGCCCGCTGTATATAAAGAAAGGAAGAGGAACCGAGAAGCGGTGGGGTATTGTATTCAAATGCATGACCACCCGAGCGATACATATCGAACTCCTTCCAACCATGAGCACAGACTCATTCCTTATGGCCTTCCGAAGATTCACATCACGGAAAGGAAAACCGTCTACATTATTGTCTGATCACGGGACAAACTTCAAAGGCGGAGAAAGAGAGCTGAGAGAGAGCTTCCAAGCTATGGGCCCAGAACTTAAGACCCACCTCGCTCCATCCCAGATTGACTTCCAGTTTAATCCCCCGAACGCACCTCACTTCGGTGGAACTTGGGAACGAGAAGTACGTTCCATAAAGACAGCCCTGTACGCCGTGCTTGGGGCCCAGACCGTGGCGGAAGAAGTCCTAATGACAGTCCTCACGGAGATCGAGGGAGTATTGAACTCAAAGCCCCTCGGTTACGTCTCAAGTGATGTAACAGATGTCGACCCAGTCACCCCCAACACACTCTTGATGGGGCGGCTGGACCCCGCGCTACCCCAGACAATGTACAGGCCTGAAGAAGCGAACGGCCGAAGAATGTGGAGGTACAGTCAAGTACTGGCTGACAAGTTTTGGAACAGCTTCCTACTCCACTACCTACCGTCTCTACAGACCCGCCAGAAGTGGGTAAAAGAGAGAGACAATTTGACAGAAGGAACAGTCGTCATGATTATCGACCAGTCACTACCCCGAGCTATGTGGCCGGCTGGTTGCTATGTGGTAAGCAAAGTGATCACCGGTGCCGATGGAAAGGTCCGAGCAGCTGAAGTGCTCGTCCAAGGGCGGACCTACACCCGACCCGTGGCGAGGCTAATAGAACTGCCAAGGCTCCCCGATACTATCGATGACGACCATGACCCTATGACTTTGTGAGTTGACTGACCCTCACAGCGGACATTGAGTAGTGGACAGTGCGGTTAATCTGTCTCTGCTTAGCTAATTAGGTGGGACTAATTAGGGGGCGGCTGTTGTGAAGGATCAGATTAAACCGAATATATATATTTATTTATGGATATATATTGAATAGTATTTGTATATCGTTTGATATCCCTTGTATATTCCTTGTACATATACACGGAATATCCCTTTAGTCTACTATAGCCCATAATAGTTCATTCTCTTATTGGACAAGGACCTGGCGCCAGGAGACAAGCCCCTTGGAGCCAAGTTCAATGGTACCGACGAAACATGTCCCTACTAGCCCCGGCTCTGCGCAGGAATACGGCTACCGAAAAGAGAGTGGCACTATTTGTTCACTGTGCATATAAATATGGCGCAAGTAAATGTAGAAGTCCTCTTATCCCTTAGTCCTTTACCCTTCTACCCAACTAAGTAACAGAACGTGAAGCCTCACCCCACGATACCGCGTGCGGTGTAGTATGGCCTGTTTGGCCTTAGAATAGCATCGAGACCTTGTGCGAATTGATAGCTGAATTGTCAGAGTTTGGCACCGTATTTCTATTAAGTAATAATAGTCTATTATGTATGGTGCATCGTGCGGTTAGAGTTCTAAAGTGAGCAGCATCCCCGTCGCTTCCTCGTGTTATCTAGAGTCTTAGCCAGGTTGGGCAGACCATGCGTGGTGCTTTCATCCGAGGAGTTCTAGGCGAGGACCGAGTGGACCTGTACATTGGATTACCTACCCGACGACTGCTGAGCCCTATGCGGCATGGAATATATATTTGCTTTGGTACTTTGATTTGTGGAGCGGATAATCGCCAACACCGGTGAGTGTTGGAGCCACCCCGAAAGGAGTCAAGGTGAGACGGCGCTCAGACCAGACTGAGGTCGCCTCGCTTCTTCTTCATTGTGGACCTACAGCTACAGCTACAGCCTACAAGAGAGCCAAGGTGTATTCATCTGTGGATCAAGATTCTACTGCACTGTCTTCTGTACTTGAGGTCTCCCTAGACATCGTTGACCAGACGGGATACAGCCGACGGCTCTCCTACCCCCCCTACCGGCTTACAACCGGGAGGACCCCTACAGTATATCCAGCTATAATCATTAAGTGTGCCATCGTTATAATTCCCTAAGAGCCAGGTTGTATACTTGCTTCCTGCGTAACCAGAGATTGGACATTCAGTGTTGATTTGCCTACGAGTACTCATTTGCCTTACAAGTGCATTCAAATCATAAATGTAATAGTAACTATTATATGTACCTTTTGCTATATATTAAATATTTGATTATTACCTTTGTGTGGACCCGATTTCATTGTGGGAAAGTGTTCATCATATTTAGATATCGTGTACTGTATGGCCAGTAGTTAAAGTACATAAAGCGGTAGTGGTTTAATGATACCATACTTATCAATACAGTCAGGGAATTGTACCCCTCAGTTACACAGAGCGTAGGGGTCTTGAGGGCGTGTAGTTAGAAGATGCAGAGCGTAGGGGTCTTGAGGGCGTGTAGTTAGAAGATGCAGAGCGTAGGGGTCTTGAGGGCGTGTAGTTAGAAGATGCAGAGCGTAGAGGTCTTGAGGGTGTGTAGTTAGAGACCATCGACTAGAGGTAGGAGGGAGAACAAGGTCAAGAACCTTGAAGCGGATTCGTGCAGCAATGATCACAAGGCACAGGAATCGAAAAGACCATCGCAAACCAATAACGGATGCACCCTGGCTATAACTAGTGACATATTGTACGGTAGAAAAGCTATAATTGGGGGGTATCTCCCTTTAAGCTGTGGTATTGTGGAACAAGCTAACCGAAGCGTTGTCGGGGCTTCCTCCGCTCGGCTAGTGGGTTCCAGTGCGGCCAACAGGGGTCGCACTGCTAGCTTCCAATGGCACACTAATCACTCCGACAGCCCCGGGTCTTGGAAGAGATGCACCCTTGGCTCTGAATCTCCCCCTACAGCCATCACAGTTTCCAGGCTTCGGTCAGCGAGGCCCAGTCCAAGAGAGAGGGCCCGGTGTTTAGAATAGTTCAGTGTTTATGGTTTACAGACAGTTTAATAGGGGTTCCGGCATGAATTTCCCCCCCAACTGCTCAGAAATGGCGATATTTCAGGCGCCCCAGTGACGCATTTTGTCATTACTTCAAACTTTTTTTCATTATTTCAAATGTGTTTCATTACTGGTGGTTTTTCACTGAACATAATAATAGGGTTAGGCGAGTTTCACCAGGCCAAGCCTGAAATATGTAATGAGATTATGTGGGAACACTGTGCAAACAGAACCGACCTAGAACCCTCCCTGCCCAGAACCCTCTTCCTGAACTTTCTCCTTTTATTGATTCTTGTATACTGAGATCATTCCATTTGAAATGGTGAAATCTGTTTTTTTTATTCGTTCAGAATGAAAAGTTATTCACTGTATCTGTTTTGGATCGCGGAGCGTGAGAGAGTCGGAGGAGGGCGTGATGAACCCTAAAGGTGGGTACCACTCGTTTTCAAGGAACACTCTATACAATTTAAATAATAAATATATAAATAAAGCTGATTTTGTATCTATAACCTCATGGCTCAAAACGGAACTCTCTTGACTATACTCAATGTATACCTATCTACTGCCTTCACTGTCTACAACTGCCCTACACTATAATAATCATAACTACCTATGTCAACCTATAGTCTACCCATATATTATAACATACCTGTATGATAGCTATGTAAAAAAATAATACTATAATACTGTACTGAATATATTGTATCTACAACTGTTTGGATGTATCTGCATATATCCCTGTTCACTTACCTGTATACATACCTGTATATATCTGTATATATCCCACTGTATATATTGTGTATATATATATATATATTTATCTACAACTGTTTGTATATATCTGCATATACCTGTCCACTTACCTGTATACATACCTGTATATATATATATATATATATATATATATATATATCCCATACCTACTTTTAATAGTTATACCACTGGCCAGTAAGGCTTACTACCATAGTATATTTATAACTGTATCACTGTACATAATTATACTGTACATACATCAGTTTAGCATATTACTCAGTAGCTTGTTATATATATATATATATATATATATATATATATATATAATTTAAATCACATTGTATAATGTTAATGCACTTTACTCTTACTGAAAATGAAAGCTAAAAGGCAGAGAGCGATTGGCGGCTCTCAGAGAGGCGTACAGGAAGGCAGAGGACGCACTGTGAAGAATACCAAGCGACACTCGTCAGCCCCCGGCGGAGAAAGATCACAGCGTAAATTGTTTCAGATAGGAATCTACACCCCCTGACAGAAAAGCCTCTCGGATTGATCTGCGCTCTTGTATCTGCCGCGAGATAGGAGTGATAACTCGGACAAGGGGTCATTACGACTCGAGACGGAGAGAGAGAGAGAGAGAGAGAGAGAGAGAGAGAGAGAGAGAGAGAGAGAGAGAGAGAGAGAGAGAGAGAGAAACCCCAAATGCTTTTTGATTTCACTAATGACAGCGGAAAAAACTCCAAATGATGTCCGACGGCGCTCTCTATCGATGACAACGCTCTTTATCGTTGGCCTGTTTTTACGAGAGTGTTTCTCCAGAAGCCATGGAGATTGGCTGTTGTTGTAATGCCTGCTTGGACTGATTTGACCGTGGCTTCTCATACGGACAGCGGTTATGAAGATATGAAGGATGACCGGACGGTAACCCCGGAGATGTGAGCAGGGGGGAAGAGAATCACGTGGAAGCCGGTAGACGAGAGAGTATAGGAGAGGTTGTCTGTCATAATGGCACAATATTGACCCAGAGAGTGGTCAAAATAATAATAATAATAATAATAATAATAATAATAATAATAATAATAATAATAATAATAATAATAATAATAATAATAATAATAATAATAATAATAATAATAATAATAATAATAATAATAATAATAATAATAATAATAATAATAATAATAATAATAATAATAATAATAATAATAATAATAATAATAATAATAATAATAATAATAATAATAATAATAATAATAATAATAATAATAATAATAGTGATAATAAAAATTGTAAACTGGCTCTCAAAAAGGCTGACTATTAACCCATTCTCTGCCGGGCATTGTACCCATCCTAAACCATCCTCTGCCAGCTCTATTTGTCTATGGAGATGTTCACCTTCTTTGCAGGGCTATAACTTTTTAAATTGTATTACTAAATTGACATTACTATGACCCATTCAACATCAATTATCTATCGTTCAGGATGTAGGAACGTTTAACCTTTTCATTCACACATTCATACAAAAATACTTTTGTTTATGTCGTTTATAATTCCATGACCGACGTTAAATGATTCATGTAATGTAGTATGGGTGATATAGTGATCAGAGCAGTTTGTATAGAAAATGGTAAAGAAAAAGGCTGAAACTCACCCCAGTCTCCTCGTAGCGTTGGGTGATGAGAGTGGAGCAAAAAGATCGCTATTATGGGATGTTGATCGATGCGATCCATTGCCGGGTTGTATATTACTAATACATGTCCAAATAATGTTGATTATTGAGTTATGGCAAAGATCCATATCCACGGTGTCTGTATTGAGCCCCGGGACGATCACCGAGTGGCCGGACGAAAATAGGGGACGGACCAAGCACTTCCGGCCACTTCCGGTTTGGCAACTCGTCGATCGGCCACGAGGTCAAGTCAAGTCAAGTCAAGAGTCAAGAGTTTTAATTGTCACGGCATACAGGTATACAATGAAATGCGGGTGGTCTTGCCCGCAACGATGTGCAATACAGTGGTACAACATATAATAGAATCAAAAATGAAAAAACAACATTGTGCAGTAAACAGGTAACAGGTAACATGGAGTGACATCTCGGTATCTGTACATAGTTATTTACAGAGCATATGGGACATGCTAGTTAGCTTTGGTAGTGCAATACACTGTTCCTGTTATTCTAATTTAAAGTGTCCTTTCCTTTGGCCATAAGTGTGCGTGTGTGCGACATGAGTGTGTGCCCGCTCATGTTAAAGTGTTAAGTGGCTGCTCGTGTGTGAGCGTGCACAGCGTGCGTGTCGTGTGTGTGTTCATGTGTGCTTGTGTGTGGATAGTTCAATGTTCTGAGCACTCAATGTTCATTGTTCATGGCTCTGATGGCCTGGGGGAAGAAGCTGAGCCTCAGCCGCTCTGTCCTAGTAGCTGGGGTTCGCAGGCGTCTGCCTGACCTCAGCAGCTGAAACAGGCTGTTATTGGGGTGGTGAGGGTCTTTCATTATCCTGCAGGCTCTGGATTTGCACCTCTTGTTGTATAGAACCTGCAGGGGGGGTAGTGCAATACCCGTGGTACGCTCGGCTGAGCGCACCACTCTCTGTAGGGCCTTCTTGTCCTGTGCCGTGCTGTTTCCATACCAGGCAGGTGGCGGTATTGAAGCGTTGCAGAGTTGAGCGGAGTCCTACAGCACCAGCCAAGACTCCGTGGGTGAAATGTGAATACCATGACGAAAATATGAAATATTGATCTCAAAGACGCCTTACGGTGTCATTGTCAGATTACGCATGGCGGAGAATGACGTGTTAACACGTCATTGGCGGAGAATGGGTTAAGTAAAAGTACTATTAAGGCTTGTTTTTGAGAGAACCATATTCCCCAGTGGTGCAGTGAGACGGCAATATTTCCATGCTGTTCCTCATACTAGCTCTGGCTAGTTAGCCACTAGGGCTGCTGTACCGAATGTAATCTTTTTTACATTCGAAGCTTCTATTGAAGTATTCGAATGAAGCTTTGAATGTCTGTCGTCATGTTTTATGACATAATCAAAAAAAATCAAATAATTAGTTTCACCCAGCTGACAGAAACTGGAGGTGTGGCCTTTGTGCATGTGGCTTTTGTAGTTAAAACTTGTGACAGTTTTTTTTGCTTAAATACCAGCTTTTTCTCTGTTGGAATCATTCTGAGGACAACAGCAGAGAGGGTAGGATCTTTTAACTGAATAATACTGTGTACATCATTTTGAAGTAAGTAGTAAGTAAGTAAGTATTTATAAAGCACCTTTCATACATGTCATGTAGCTCAAAGTGCTGTACACAAACGCATATATAAAGCATCACATTAATAAGACAACAGTAATAAAAGTATGGCACAGTAAAAGCACAGTAAAATAACATTTCAGTAAAAGATCAATACATAAAATTAAATTAAAATTAAAAACATAATAAAAACATTTCAATAAGATACTCGCTTTCCCTAAGGCATGGTACACTATTTGTAAGCTAGACTGTATAGGTACGTTTTAAATTTTCCTTTAAAAATGTGTATGGAGCTGGCGTTCCTGATGTGTGTTGGTAGTGTGTTCCATAGTTTTGGGGCATAGTTGGCAAATGCCATACTTCCGATCCTCTTTTGGTTTCTGGGTGTGTCTAATAAACCTGTAGTGGATGACCTTAGCGTTCTTGAGGGCAGATAACTAACTAGGGAATTTGCTATGTATTTTGGGCCTTGCTCATTTAGAGCTTTATATGTCAGGAAAAGGACCTTAAAATCAATTCTGTGAGTTATTGGCAGCCAGTGCAGTGTGGCTAGGACTGGAGTGATATGTTCTCTTCTCTTTGTACGAGTTAGTAATCGAGCTGCAGAGTTTTGGATAAGCTGAAGCTTTCCAATGGTTGCTTTGGGAAGACCAGTGAACAGTGCATTACAATAGTCAAGCCGGCTTGAGATAAAAGCATGAATCAGTGTCTCGGCATCCTTTTTATTTACAAATGGTCTTACTTTCGCTATGTTTCTTAGGTGAAAGAATGACGTTTTCATGGCCTTATTAATATGAGACTTAAAGGTCAGGTCTGAGTCCCAGATGACACCTAGGCTTGTAACCTCAGTCTTTACATAGGATGACAGACTCCCCAGGTTTCCACACAGCACTTCCCTTTTCGCTTTTGGGCCGATCAATAGAATTTCGGTCAAAGATCCCCACTTTCTAGTCTTGCACAAGGACCAATCAGCATGGGTATGGGCGGGTTAATTTTCCATTGATGGGAATTTGATTGGCTGTTTTTAAATAAAGTGTGTGACTAAATTGTGTTGTGGAAATTGTTTGTAATTAGTTTCACCCAGCTGACAGAAACTGGAGGTGTGGCCTTTGTGCATGTGGCTTTTGTAGTTAAGTGGGCACTTGTGACAGTTTTTTTGCTTAAATACCAGCTTTTTCTCTGTTGGAATCATTCTGAGGACAACAGCAGAGAGGGTAGGATCTTTTAACTGAATAATACTGTGTACATCATTTTGAAGTGTGTGACTAAATTGTGTTGTGGAAATTGTTTGTAATTAGTTTCACCCAGCTGACAGAAACTGGAGGTGTGGCCTTTGTGCATGTGGCTTTTGTAGTTAAGTGGGCACTTGTGACAGTTTTTTTGCTTAAATACCAGCTTTTTCTCTGTTGGAATCATTCTGAGGACAACAGCAGAGAGGGTAGGATCTTTTAACTGAATAATACTGTGTACATCATTTTGAAGTGTGTGACTAAATTGTGTTGTGGAAATTGTTTGCAATTAGTTTCACCCAGCTGACAGAAACTGGAGGTGTGGCCTTTTGCTGCAGGTGTCACTCATCAGTAATTAGTGATAGTGATTTAAAGACTTGCTGGCTTATCGTCAGCGAAGCGTTGAGAAACGAAGAGGGACAAAGAGGAGGAGTTTTCCTGGAGTTTTCCGCCGAGGGATCCACCGATCCACCCAGTGCTAAGTACACCATAATCCCATATTTCCCTCCCACTCTGCTATTTCCCTACTATCTCACTTCCTCCCTACCCCCTTCAACTTCCTCCTACCACTCTTGACACCACAATGTGCCTCATACCTATATCCACAATCTGCTCCTCAAGAACAGAATCAACCCATCCACGCCAGTTTGCTAGCAACCCGGCTAATCTCTCCTACCCTCCTACAGCCACTAATACACCTGTCACAGTACAGGGAGGCTTATGGAATTGGCAATCAGCAGTCAAGAAAGCTGACTTCATTACTGCCTACGCCCATAGTCTAAATCTGCAGCTTCTGGCTCTAACTGAGACCTGGATAACCCCCAATAACTCGTCAACACCTGCAGCATTATCTACAAACTATAACTTCACTCACACACCTCGACCCTCCAGACGGGGTGGAGGCACTGGCCTCATGACATCTCCTTCATGGGCTACAAACCTAACGCAACTCCCAGAACTGTCACTCTCCTCCCTCGAATATCATGCAGTATCTGTCTCTAATCCTTTCAATCTCACCATTGTTACACTCTATCGCCCTCCAGTTCCCCTCGATCACTTCACAGATGAGCTGGACATGCTTCTAAACTCCTTACCGGAAGATGGTACCCCGCTCCTTCTATTGGGCGACTTCAACCTGCCTGACTCATCTCAGTCGGTCCCAGTGGTCTCCCTCCTACAACAATTTGACCTGACTCCCACTGCCATGCCTCCCACCCACAAAGCAGGCAACTCCTTGGATCTCATATTTTCCCGTAACTCCAGCATCATTAACACCACGGTAACTCCCCTACATGTATCTGACCATTCCTTCATATCCTTCTCACTAACTCTCATGCTTAACCGAAAAGTCTTCACCCCAACTCAAACCGTCTCACTCAGACGCACCCTGCCCTCCCTATCCCCCTCCACCCTCTCCTCTGACATAATATCCGCTCTACCTTTGAGTGACACCTTCTCTGCTCTCCCCACAGAGATGGCAACCTCCACCCTCCTCTCAGCCCTTGCAACCTCCTTCGACAAGCTCTGTCCCCTCGTTGAGAAACCTGCCCGCCGTTCCCCACCCAGTCCATGGCTGACGGATGCAGTGAGAGAACAAAGACAGGTCCTGAGAGCGGCTGAGAGGAAGTATAGAAAGTCACGCCTCACTGCTGACATCGACACATATCACAACCTCTTGTTAACATTCTCCAAAACCATTACTAATGCCAAAGCTTCTTTCTTTCACCATAGGATCGAGGCCTCTGCCAAGAATCTTCGCAAACTGCATGCTACCATGTCCTCCCTCCTCACTCCCCCCCCCCCCCACCTCCTCCTCCCTCATATTTTTCTGCCGAAGACTTTGCGATCTTCTTTGAGGAAAAAGTGGAGAACATCCGCAGCTCCTTCTCCCAACCCCCACCCATTCCAAACACTGAATCTAGAACCTCATCCTTCACTCTGTCATCTTTCTCTCCCATTACAGAAGCCGAGACCCTGACACTGGTAACGTCGAACCGTCCGACTACATGCCAGCTGGACCAGCTACCCTCCCCACTCCTCCAGACCATAGCACCGGACATCCTCCCATTCCTAACTGCAACCATCAACTCCTCACTCAACTCGGGGGTGGTCCCCACCTCCCTAAAACAAGCCAGAGTCACGCCCCTCATAAAAAAACCAACCCTGAACCCCACCGTCATAGCCAACTATCGTCCTGTCTCTCTTCTCTCCTTCCTTTCTAAAACACTTGAACCAACCAACTTACTGCTTATCTCTTACAGAATGACCTCCTAGACCCCAATCAGTCTGGCTTCCGGACTGGCCACTCCACAGAAACGGCCCTCATTGCGGTCACAGAGGCACTTCACTTAGCAAAAGCGAAAGGCCTCTCCTCTGTCCTGATTCTCCTAGATCTATCTGCAGCCTTCGACACAGTCAACCATCAGATCCTCCTCGCGGCCCTCGCAGGAATGGGAGTGGCTGGATCTGCGCTGACATGGCTGACATCATACCTCAATGACCGCTCCTACCAAGTGTCATGGAGAGGGACTCTGTCGGCCACCCGCCCCCTCCGGACGGGTGTCCCCCGGGGCTCGGTCCTAGGACCCCTTCTCTTCTCCCTCTACACTAAATCACTGGGTAACATTATCACATCTCATGGCTTCTCATATCATTGTTATGCCGATGATACTCAACTCTTCCTCTCCTTCCCTCCCTCAGATATCCACGTCTCTGAGCGGATCTCGGCCTGTCTGTCCGACATCTCCGCCTGGATGACGACCAACCACCTCAAACTGAACCTAAGCAAAACAGAATTGCTCCACCTGCCGGCCAAATCCTCCCCCCTGACCGACCTCTCCATCACAGTCGAGAATGCAGCTGTGACCGCGTCGCCGACCGCCAAGAACCTTGGTGTTGTCCTCGACGACCAGTTGAACTTCTCTACTCACATCGCAGCGACAACCAGAACCTGCAGATTCCTCCTGAGCAACGTCAGAAGGATACGCCCCTTCCTGACAAAAGAAGCCACCCAACTCCTCGTCCAATCAACAGTCATCTCCCGCCTCGACTACTGCAACGCACTCCTAGCTGGCCTCCCGGCCACTGCCACCAAGCCTCTTCAACTCATTCAAAACGCAGCGGCCCGCCTGATCTCAAACCTACCGAAGTCGGCCCATGTCACCCCACTTCTTAGGGACCTGCACTGGCTCCCCATTGCTGCACGTATCCGCTTCAAGGCCCTCGACCTAGCATACCGTGCGGCAAAGGGAACCGCTCCCGCCTACCTCCGGTCAATGGTCTCTAACTACACACCCTCAAGACCCCTACGCTCTGCATCTTCTGGCCGCCTCAGATCTACTCCTATCCAAGCTCCCGGAGGGTCATCAAAGAGAAGCCGCCTATTCTCAGTCCTTGCCCCACAATGGTGGAATGAACTACCCATCCCAGTTAGGACAGCCGAATCCCGTCCAATATTTCGCCGTTGACTAAAGACTCACTTCTTCAACCATTATCTGAAATGATAAAAAAAAAAAAAAATATCTAACCCTGACTAACCTTACTGTCATGCACTTGTCCTAATAAACTAACCTACACTGTAACACGCAACACTTTGATGAACATTGTTACTCAGCTGATAGAGTTATACCCTTCTTGCTGTCTTGTCGCACAGAACTTGTAAGTCGCTTTGGATAAAAGCGTCAGCTAAATGACTAAATGTAAATGATATATGTGGTGTTGACACCGCAACGTTTTCAAACCGCGGTAAACCGTGGAACCGGTAACCGGCCCATGCCTACTCTACAGTACACTCAACGTGACTGTAAATGAGGGAAACCCCATTTGCCTTTTGAGTTTAAATAAACGTTTGAAATTAAATTAAATGAAATTATATGATTTCACATATGTATATTCAAGATAATAATACCCAATATGACAAACCGTGCAGAGCCATGGCGTTACCTGCACACGTGTCCGGCAAGACGTCCCTGCCAGATCCTGCATGACTGAGTGAGTGAGTGATGTCCCTGTCAGATTGTCTGTGACTGATTTAGTAACTGAGTGTGTGGATGAGTGCTCACGATTTGCCATAGGGTGGCAGGCCTGTGCGCTGTGTGGAGAATGTAACCATCGTCGATGTCATTGTGACGATATACAATTTAAACAATGGTAAAATGATTACTAATACGGTGACAGGGCCAGAGGAAATGTGTTGCTGAAAATATAACACACTGAGAGAAGTATTTTGGGGGGGTTAACCAAGGAGCTAATAGACCCTTTTCACAGATGTGTCATACATGGGCAAACACAGCTGCAGCTAATAACATTAATACAGGCTCTACACTGTCTACTGTAGGCAGAAAGGAACTAGCTGGGGGAGGCAGAAAGGAACCAGCTGGGGGGCAGAAAGGAACCAGCTGGGGGAGGCAGAAAGGAACCAGTTGGGGGAGGCAGAAAGGAACCAGCTGGGGGGAGGCAGAAAGGAACCAGCTAGGGGAGGCAGAAAGGAACTAGCTGGGGGGAGGCAGAAAGGAACCAGCTGGGGGAGGCAGAAAGGAACCAGCTGGGGGAGGCAGAAAGGAACCAGCTGGGGGAGGCAGAAAGGAACCAGCTAGGGGAGGCAGAAAGGAACCAGCTGGGGGAGGCAGAAAGGAACCAGCTGGGGGAGGCAGAAAGGACCTAGCTGGGGGGAGGCAGAAAGGAACCAGCTGGGGGAGGCAGAAAGGACCTAGCTGTGGGGAGGCAGAAAGGAACTAGCTGGGGGAGGCAGAAAGGAACCAGCTGGGGGGAGGCAGAAAGGAACCAGCTGGGGGCAGAAAGGAACTAGCTGGGGGAGGCAGAAAGGAACTAGCTGGGGGGAGGCAGAAAGGAACCAGCTGGGGGAGGCAGAAAGGAACCAGCTGGGGGGAGGCAGAAAGGAACCAGCTGGGGGAGGCAGAAAGGAACTAGCTGGGGGGAGGCAGAAAGGAACCAGCTGGGGGAGGCAGAAAGGAACCAGCTGGGGGAGGCAGAAAGGAACCAGCTGGGGGCAGAAAGTAACTAGCTGGGGGGAGGCAGAAAGGAACCAGCTGGGGGCAGAAAGGAACTAGCTGGGGGAGGCAGAAAGGAACTAGCTGGGGGGAGGCAGAAAGGAACCAGCTGGGGGAAGCAGAAAGGAACCAGCTGGGGGAGGCAGAAAGGAACTAGCTGGGGGGGGGGGGGGGGGGGGGGGCAGAAAGGAACTAGCTGGGGGAGGCAGAAAGGAACTAGCTGGGGGAGGCAGAAAGGAACCAGCTGGGGGGAGGCAGAAAGGAACTAGCTGGGGGAGGCAGAAAGGAACCAGCTGGGGGAGGCAGAAAGGAACCAGCTGGGGGGGGGGGGGGGGGGGGCAGAAAGGAACTAGCTGGGGGAGGCAGAAAGGAACTAGCTGGGGGGGGGCAGAAAGCAACTAGCTGGGGGAGGCAGAAAGGAACTAGCTGGGGGAGGCAGAAAGGAACTAGCTGGGGGAGGCAGAAAGGAACCAGCTGGGGGGCAGAAAGGAACCAGCTGGGAGAGGCAGAAAGGAACTAGCTGGGGGGAGGCAGAAAGGAACCAGCTGGGGGGAGGCAGAAATGAACCAGCTGGGGGAGGCAGAAAGGAACCAGCTGGGGGGAGGCAGAAAGGAACTAGCTGGGGGAGGCAGAAAGGAACTAGCTGGGGGGAGGCAGAAAGGAACTAGCTGGGGGGAGGCAGAAAGGAACCAGCTGGGGGGAGGCAGAAAGGAACAAGCTGGGGGGAGGCAGAAAGGAACCAGCCGCGGGAGGCAGAAAGGAACCAGCTAGGGGGCAGAAAGAAACCAGCTGGGGGGAGGCAGAAAGGAACCAGCTGGGGGGCAGAAAGGAACTAGCTGGGGGGAGGCAGAAAGGAACCAGCCGGGGGGAGGCAGAAAGGAACCAGCTGGGGGGCAGAAAGGAACCAGCTGGGGGGAGGCAGAAATGAACCAGCTGGGGGAAGCAGAAAGGAACTAGCTGGGGGGAGGCAGAAAGGAACTAGCTGGGGGAGGCAGAAAGGAACTAGCTGGGGGGGGCAGAAAGGAACCAGCTGGGGGGAGGCAGAAAGGAACCAGCCGGGGGGAGGCAGAAAGGAACCAGCTGGGGGGCAGAAAGGAACCAGCTGGGGGGAGGCAGAAATGAACCAGCTGGGGGAGGCAGAAAGGAACTAGCTGGGGGAGGCAGAAAGGAACTAGCTGGGGGGGGCAGAAAGGAACCAGCTGGGGGGAGGCAGAAAGGAACTAGCTGGGGGGAGGCAGAAAGGAACTAGCTGGGGGAGGCAGAAAGGAACCAGCTGGGGGGAGGCAGAAAGGAACTAGCTGGGGGGAGGCAGAAAGGAACTAGTTTGGGGGGGCAGAAAGGAACCAGCTGGGGGGAGGCAGAAAGGAACTAGCTGGGGGAGGCAGAAAGGAACCAGCTGGGGGGAGGCAGAAAGGAACCAGCTGGGGGAGGCAGAAAGGAACCAGCTGGGGGGAGGCAGAAAGGAACCAGCTGGGGGAGGCAGAAAGGAACCAGCTGGGGGAGGCAGAAAGGAACCAGCTGGGGGGAGGCAGAAAGGAACTAGCTGGGGGGGGGCAGAAAGGAACCAGCTGGGGGGAGGCAGAAAGGAACCAGCTGGGAGGCAGAAAGGAACCAGCTGGGGGGAGGCAGAAATGAACCAGCTGGGGGGAGGAGGCAGAAAGGAACCAGCTGGGGGGAGGCAGAAAGGAACCAGCTGGGGGGCAGAAAGGAACTAGCTAGGGGAGGCGGAAAGGAACTAACTGGGGGGAGGCAGAAAGGAACTAGCTGGGGGAGGCAGAAAGGAACTAGCTGGGGGAGGCAGAAAGGAACCAGCTGGGGGGAGGCAGAAAGGAACTAGCTGGGGGAGGCAGAAAGGAACTAGCTGGGGGAGGCAGAAAGGAACTAGCTGGGGGAGGCAGAAAGGAACCAGCTGGGGGGGGCAGAAAGGAACTAGCTGGGGGGAGGCAGAAAGGAACTAGCTGGGGGGAGGCAGAAAGGAACTAGCTGTGGGAGGCAGAAAGGAACTAGCTAGGGGAGGCGGAAAGGAACTAGCCGGGGAGGCAGAACGGAACCAACTGGGGGAGGCAGAAAGGAACTAGCTGGGGGGAGGCAGAAAGGAACCAGCTGGGGGAGGCAGAAAAGAACCAGCTGGGGGAGGCAGAAAGGAACTAGCTGGGGGAGGCAGAAAGGAACCAGCTGTGGGGAGGCAGAAAGGAACCAGCTGGGGGAGGCAGAAAGGAACTAGCTGGGGGGAGGCAGAAAAGAACCAGCTGGGGGAGGCAGAAAGGAACTAGCTGGGGGAGGCAGAAAAGAACCAGCTGGGGGAGGCAGAAAGGAACTAGCTGGGGGAGGCAGAAAGGAACCAGCTGGGGGAGGCAGAAAGGAACCAGCTGGGGGGAGGCAGAAAAGAACCAGCTGGGGGGCAGAAAGGAATTAGCTGGGGGAGGCAGAAAGGAACCAGCTGGGGGAGGCAGAAAGGAACCAGCTGGGGGAGGCAGAAAGGAACCAGCTGGGGGAGGCAGAAATGAACCAGCTGGGGGAGGCAGAAAGGACGGCCCAAAGCCGTGTTGGATGGAGAATAGTCGTCGATGGCCTATGCTCCATTGGGAGCGATGGGCCTAAGTAAGTAAGTATGGTATATAATATGGTATAATATGGTATATATATATGGTATGGTATATAATATGGTATATATATATGGTATATAATATGGTATATATATATGGTATATAATATGGTATATATATATATGGTATGGTATATAATATGGTATAATATATGGTATATAATATGGTGTATATATATATAGTATGGTATATAATATGGTATACATATGGCATATAATATGGTGTATATATATATATATATATATATGGTATGGTATATAATAGGTATAATATGGTATATATATATATGGTATGGTATATAATATGGTATATATATGGTATGGTATATATATGGTATGGTATATAATATGGTATATATGGTATATATATGGTATGGTATATACTATGGTATAATATGGTATATATATGGTATGGTATATAATATGGTATATATGGTATATATATATGGTATGGTATATACTATGGTATAATATGGTATATATATGGTATGGTATATAATATGGTATAATATGGTATATATATATATGGTATGGTATATAATATGGTATATATATATGGTATGGTATATAATATGGTATATATGGTATATATATATATATATGGTATGGTATAATATGGACCATATTATGGGTCGATTTTACATTTTCAGAGAGGAACAATGTTTTCAAACTTTATTATCTAAAGATGGTAAGTAAAAGTATTGTGTTCACTCATAGTTAAAGACAGTAGAGGTTGAGTACTTTATTACAAGAACAAAGAAGTATACTTCTGGCAGAAGAAGCAAACTCCAAGAAGTGGGCGCCCAAAACCAAGATGGCCGAACCGCAGTAATCCAGCCACATCAGAGAGTGACTACACTTCGGATGGGTCCCTCAACGCCCACCCTTTTTTAGACCCCAGGCCCCAACCCAACAACAGAGGCCGGGGACGCTACACAAGAAGACCAGGCGTGGCAAGGGGAGAGGCAAGACCAAACCAACGAGATCCACCCTGGACGAGATCACGAGCCCAGTCACAGATGAGGAGAATGTGATCAACATATCCAGTAAGACACTGACTCCTGATGAAGTTTCTGTCTTAAGTAAAGGATTGACATTTGTTTCTAAACACACAGATAATGTATTTGATGCAAAATGTGATTTTTTTCAGATTCTCTAGGAATGTAAGACTCAAAGAATTTTTTGCACCTAAAGAAACATCTATTGAATCTGAGCATGTGGAATCTGAACCACTTATCTGTGATACTGATACTGCTGTTGATACTGCAGATGGATCTAGGGGTAAGAACTTTCCTTTTAAAGGACAAAGTAAATTTGTTCCCCCAAATAAACGAAATTCCTCTATTGACACCTACTGCCGTTTAGTGAATGATGATATTGAGAGAATATATAAGAGAAGAAAATATACCTCATGTGAAAATCTATCTAAGGGTGAACACGAGGCTTTAAGGACATTACAAAGAGACAAGACAATAATAATCAAAAGTGCAGACAAGGGAGGAGCCGTTGTAGTTCAGAACATTAGTGACTACAGAGCTGAAATTGAGAGACAAATGTCAAATGAAAACTATTACAGAAAACTGAAAGGTGATCCAACCAAAATATTTCAAAAGGAAGTAAAAGAATTTTTGGAGATGGCCTTAGACAACAAAGTTATCACAAAGAAGAATCTTGATTTCTTGTATGCAAAGTCACCAACTATACCAGTATTATACACGCTACCAAAAATCCATAAGTCCATTGAACATCCACCTGGAAGACCGGTTGTGGCTGGAATAGGTTCGATTACAGCACCACTTTCAGTTTTTGTTGATCACTACATAAAGCCATTTGTTTTCAAACTGCCAACCTTTGTCAAAGACACAAATGATGTACTTAAGTCATTGAGAAACATTGAACATGTCCCTGAATCTACTATACTGTGTACACTAGATGTCGAAAGTCTCTATTCCAATATACCCCACCAAGGGGGGTTAGAGGCCCTAAAGATCTTTCTGAACAGCAAAGAAGACAGTAATGCACAATTTAATAGATTTTTACTTGAGGCAGCTGAACTGGTACTAATTAAGAACTATTTCAGTGTTGATAGAGATTTTTACCTGCAGATCAAAGGAACTGCCATGGGAACCACAATGGCTCCTAACTATGCAAACTTGTACGTTGGACTGTTTGAAATGACAAATATTCTAGATAGTACAGAGAACCCATACCTGCAATACATCAAATATTGGAAACGATATATAGATGATGTTCTATTTTTGTGGACGGGATCAACAGAACTACTTATAGAATTCACAGACTGGTTAAACAGCAAAAGTGAATCTCTTACTTTTAACCTGGAATATAACAACCACACTGTCAACTTCTTAGATATATGTATCACAAAAGAAAATGGCAAATTAGTGACAGATCTCTTTAGAAAACCTACAGATAGGAACAACCTTACACATGGAGAGCTACCATCCACAATATGTGAAAGAAGCTATTCCAATAGGACAGTTCCATAGATTGCAAAGAATCTGTGACACAAAAGAACGATTTGACAACCAAGTTGAGGTAATGAAATCACGTTTTAAACAAAGAGGATATGAAGATGAATGCATAGACAGGGCCCTTCAGAAAGTAAAAACAAAAACACAAGGGGGTAGAAAGACAAAAAGAAAGCCATCAGCTGTCTGTGTTCTTAATTATACTGATAGATCACATGAAATAAAACATTCTATCAAGAAATACTGGCATATCCTCTCAAGTGATCCTAATGTAGGCCACTTATTTGATTCTCCACCAATAATTACTTACCGTAGAGGAAATAATTTGAAAGACAAACTTGTACATGCAGACTGTTTATTTGAAAGATCAAGCAGCATGCCATCTCTGCCTGATGGCAACCACAAGTGTGGACGATGTGCACAATGTAATTGTACCACTAGAAGTAAGACTTTCTCACACCCTCTTACAGGGAAAATCTATAAAATTCGTGGAGTTATAACATGCTCAACAACTGGGGTCATTTATCTAATAAAATGCAGCTGCTCCAAAGCCTATGTTGGAATGACAACAAGAGCACTAAAAACACGAATATCTGAACACCGTTCAGCTATTCGTAATAATAATCCAGATAGCCCTATAGCCATCCACTTTAAAGATGCCAACCATCCAATCACAGCTTTCAGTTACTGTGGTATTGAAAAAGTGGTCCTTTCTAGACGTGGGGGGGATCTGAAACAGATGCTTCTCAAGAGAGAAGCCTATTGGATAACGGAACTTCAAACATTTGGGACCACCTTTGGACTCAATGATGAACTGGATTTAAGTGTGTGTTTGTAAACTGTTCCACTGAATCCCATTGATGATGGTTTAATGTTTCACAATGATTCGGTCATATTGCTGTATATTAAATATGCTAAACTATATTGTGTTGTAAATATGACTGTTCGATGTTTCAAAAATGTTTTGTTCTGAGGTTGAATTATTGCATTTCTAACTCTGTCTCTCTTTTTGCTGCAGTACCCAGTGGGGCTGCAAGCTCAACCAATTTGTTTATTGACAGGAAGGCACAGGTGCTCCCTGTTATGCAATCAACCAAAACAGACCTTGGAATTGTATAAAATGAATGTGAGACCTCATTGTTTCATGCCACTGTCCTGATGAAGGCTGAATAGCCGAAACGTTGACGACAATAAAAGCAGAGAAAAAGTGAGTGCGGGAATTGTAAATTTTTTCATCTGAGTACTTTATTACCTAAAGATGGTACGTTAGTGTTGTTTATTCATAGTTAAAGACAGTATAGGTTGAGTACTTTATTACCTAAATATGGTAAGTTAGTGTTGTTTATTCATAGTTAAAGACAGTATAGGTTGAGTACTTTATTATCTAAAGATGGTAAGTTAGAGTGTTGTGTTCATTCATAGTTAAAGACAGTAGAGGTTGAGTACTTTATTATCTAAAGATGGTAAGTTAGAGTGATGTGTTCATTCATAGTTAAAGACAGTAGAGGTTGAGTACTTTATTATCTAAAGATGGTAAGTTAGAGTGATGTGTTCATTCATAGTTAAAGACAGTAGAGGTTGAGTACTTTATTATCTAAAGATGGTAAGTTAGAGTGTTGTGTTCATTCATAGTTAACACTTTGAGTGCCAGCAGGGGGCGCACGGGTTGGCTCTGGATTGCCAACGCTCTATTCAATGAGAGAGCGAGCACATTTGCGAACGCATAAACGATATCTTAAATTATGGCTATGTGTCTAATACGCCTGTCGCTTATCAATGACTTGTTTGCAGTCAACATTGTCGAAACGGATTGTTTTTTAATCGGTTCATATCCTTTTTATAGCATTTCGAAAAGCTATTGTTTTCTCGAATACACTAGACACGTTGTCATTTGTCGGCCTATTTATAAATTGTTTTCAAGTAAACACTAGATTATCGATAGTATATGTGTACTTATGCACGCTATAGAAGCGAGCTGAGAAATTGATTATCTTATTTCCTCAACAGCACACACACACACATATACACATACGGGACATGCTGTTATCTCAGTGAAAACAGCTCTGATTATCCTAAAACTGGTAACATAGACTCCTTACCTTAGATCAGATGTTCTCCAAAAAGATTATTCCAATTCCTGATCGCCATTCCAAATATCGATCGCGTTTATTGATTGATTATTGGCTGCTGTAAATATATATTCCAGGCTGCTTTCCATCTCGCGATCACTTCCCTCTTCATCAGATCCCTCGCCAGCATAGTGGAGCCAGTAGCCCCCCCCCCCCCCCCACAGATCCACCAGTGTAATCGAATGGCCTGCAGTTACACAGGGATAGACGATAGGGGGCGGTATTTTCCCATCGGAGCTCCTAGAGGGGCTGCTGTACCAACGGGAGACTCGGTTGATGAAATATGAATTCAGATCGCAATTTCTTTTTTTTAAAACGACAATTCGCGTCGTCGGCACTCAACGGGGGGCATGAAATACCGACATAACACGTCGCTGGCACTCAAAGTGTTAAACAAGTCGAGAAGAAACATCACAATAAGTCAAGAACAAAACAAGAACACCATGAAGTCCAAAACATTTAAAATAAATGCAAAATAAATGCAACACTCCTAGACACCCACGCGAAGGTAAGGAAAAACTCACTAAAACCTAGGCAATGTAGAGGCAAGAAACCTTAGAAGGGCCATTCAAGGGGGTTGTATTTGGAGAGTATTTTGTGACTGTGGAACTAGGCTACACTGGCACACCTACTTCCAGTGAATGACGCTAAGCTAGGCTAAAGGTGCGGCTGTTCCCTAAGCCTAATGCATGCACAGAGAAGAAAAGGGTATGTATCTGCTTGTCTAACTCCAGGGTAAATGGCAAATAAGCTATATAAATAATAGCTTATAAATAATACTTAACCTCTACTGTCTTTAACTATGAATGAACACAACACTCTAACTTACCATCTTTAGATAATAAAGTACTCAACCTCTATGAATGAACACAACACTCTAACTTACCATCTTTAGATAATAAAGTACTCAACCTCTATGAATGAACACAACAGTCTAACGTACCATCTTTAGATAATAAAGTACTCAGCCTCTACTGTCTTTAACTATGAACAAACACAACACTCTAACTTACCATCTTTAGATAATAAAGTATGCAACCTCTATGAATGAACACAACATTTCTAACTGACCATCTTTAGATAATAAAGTACTCAACATCTATGAATGAACACAACAGTCTAACGTACCATCTTTAGATAATAAAGTATGCAACCTCTACTGTCCCTAACTATGAATTAACACAACACTAACTTACCATCTTTAGATAATAAAGTACTCAACCTCTACTGTCTTTAACTATGAATGAACACAACACTCTAACTTACTATCTTTAGGTAATAAAGTACTCAACCTCTACTGTCTTTAACTATGAATGAACACAACACTCTAACTCACCATCTTTAGATAATAAGATAATAGTTTGGAAACATTGTTTCGCTGTAAACTTAGATCAAGCCTCTGCATGGATCTGACCTTGCTGGCATGCGGCAGCCTGTTTTTTAGTTGCCTGTCTCCTCATTGATTTTTCCAATGCTTCCGAGAGGCACAGCAGAGTGGAACGCACGCCCACCCGGTGTGCGCCGGACAGGTTCGGTGAGTGGATCCAGTGGAGGTCTTCATGTTTTTACCCATCTATTTATTACGACTTCCTTTGCTGTGGAAAGGGTCCATTGGTTATACAGCATGGATAACGTGATTCCTGCAAGTCATGCCGTCTGGAGAAAGGCGTTCCTGTGCTGCTCTCTGTGTGCTCATTAACATGCTATTGTGGAAAAATGCAGAGAGAAAGAGAGAAGTGGAGAGAGAGAAAGCTAAAGGAAAAAAACTTAAAAGATGTCGTTTTCCATGTATGTGTGCGTCCAGGGGATATTACCTTCTGTTACTATTCAACATGATATGCTGACTTAAACAACGTCAGCGTGCTTTGTTGAAAGTGATGTGTTACTTGGGACCTATGGAGATGTGTTGAAAACATAGCGTCATATTATGTGAAGCATGGGGACAGATTCTCTGAACATGAGTGCCATGCTCCTGAGCCACCACTAGGGGAAGAGTTGCCTCTTAGCCACCATTAGTGGAAGAGTTGCCTGTTAGCCGCCATTAGTGGAAGAGTTGCCTGTTAGCCACCATTAGTGGAAGAGTTGCCTGTTAGCCACCATTAGTGGAAGAGTTGCCTGTTAGCCACCATTAGTGGAAGAGTTGCCTGTTAGCCACCATTAGTGGAAGAGTTGCCTGTAGAGTTGCCTGTTAGCCACCATTAGTGGAAGAGTTGCCTGTTAGCCACCATTAGTGGAAGAGTCAATGTCTTTTATTGGGGGTAAATTAGATCCCCTTCAATTCGCATATCAGCCAGGTAAAGGAGTGGAGGATGCTATGCTCTTCATCTTGGACATTGTGTATAAACACCTGGAAACACCTGGAGCTCATGCTAGACTTTTATTTGCAGATTTCTCCTCTGCTTTTAATAAAATGCAGCCCCACATTTTAATTGAGAGGCTTGACTCTCATTTTAGTCTCCCACACCAGCTTCTCATGCTGATTTTAAATTTCCTCACTGAGAGGGTCCAGCAGGTCTTTGTCAATGGGCAGATGTCCAACATGTCGATTTCCAACACTGGCTCCCCCCAAGGTTGCGTTTTGTCTCCCCTTTTATTTATTATGTACACGGACAGCTGCAGATCGCTTCATGACCAAAGGCATCTGGTTAAGTTCTCAGATGACACTGTCCTGGTATCCCTACTGCAGCGCTCCGAAACTGATCATGGACCTGTACTTCACGACTATGTGAATTGGTGTGATGAGAATTACTTCGACCTTAATGTCTCTAAGACTAAGGACATGATAATTGACTTCAGACACAACCCCGATCATCAAGCCAGTGTAGCTAGTGTAATTCACGACGAGGACGTCCAGACTGTTGATTCGTACAAATACCTGGGAACTGTGTTTGATTGTAAACTGAAGTTCAACCTAAATACAGAGTCTATTGTTAAAAAAGGTCAGCAGAGGATCTACCTGCTGAGAAAGCTGAACTCTTTTAATGTTAGTGCGAAGATCCTGAGCACTTTTTATAGTTCTTTTATTGAAAGCCTCCTAACTTTTTCTTTTATCTGCTGGTTCAGTGGCCTGTCCATTAAAGATAGGAACAGCCTACAGTATATTGTGAAAGTGTGCTCCAAAATAATTGGAGTAAAACAGAGAGACCTATGTTTCTCTGGACGGACCAGGTGGTCAAGAAGGGGACTGTGAGGATTGGTTCATTCCCCGCCACACGCTCCGCTCCTTTAAGGTACTGTGTTGATTGATGCATTCCCCGCCACACGCTCCGCTCCTTTAAGGTGTTGATTGGTGCATTCCCCGCCACACGCTTTTGGAGCAAGTATCAATTCCAGCGTGCACCTGTCATAGTTTTTGATTAGCGCCCCAGAGGCTTTTTATACTGGGACTTCCCTTCAATCGATGTCGGGTCGTTTTGGAATACAACTGCTTTTGCCTGCTTTTTCCCCGTTGCTGTGCCTCGTCTACTTTCCCTCCAGGACCTTCTGTGGAGATCCGCTGATGAGAACCTTGTTCCCCGTTTGGAGCTGCGCCTCGTTTACCCGCTTTACGCGTTTGCGCTTGGCTAACTTGTGTGTTGTGGAAAACACTGAAGATTGTCACTGTTCATTGGTTCTGGACACAGCTAAGGGAGGAGGGAACCACACTGCCTCTGTGTTTCGTTGGACTGTTATTGATATCTCTCTCTCTCTCCGTTTTCCACCTCGAGTTAAAGCTGGGAGTATCTGCAGAGCCGCTACAACGTCAATACCGATTCCCCACCGCTATCACCAGGAGGATCTGCAGAGCCGCAGAGAACTCTGCCGATGGCAGTCTCCCTTGTTGTTTCATAATTGTTACTTTACCCCTTTTGTGACTCTGTAAATAAATACACCCTAGTATTTGGCTAACTCTGAACTTCCTGTCTGTGCCATGCGTTTGAGGTCGGTTCAAACCCTAACATTACGACCCGACCATGACGACCTCAGCCGACACAGACAGGGTCAGAACAGCGTTGGCGGTCCAGATTGAATTAACCAACGACCACAGCCTACAGCTAGGTGCGGCTGCGGCTGCTGTACAGGAGCTCCGAGACCAGGTCCTGCCTATTCAGGAGTCCCTTGGCTCTCTGGCTAGCCTGCAGACAGCCCAGGGTAATCGGCAGACTAATATTCTCCATCAATTACAAGCCTTGCTTGTAACCCCACCTACTACAGGAGCCTCGGCCGGAGCATCACCCGCAGCCGTGGCAGGCCCCGCGCCTCCCGATCCCGCACCTCGGGAGCCCCGTCTCTCCGAACCACGGTTGTTCAATGGTAACTTCGAGGATTGTGCCACATTCATCATGCAATGTGAGTTGCTTTTTCGTCATCAACCCAGCCGATTCACTTCAAGGGGAGCCCGAGTGGCTTATATGACTAACCTGCTCTCAGGCCGGGCAGCACAGTGGGTTACTGCCTCCTGGGCAATGGGGGCTGATTTCTGTTTTTCCTACCCAGACTTCGTGGCAGAGCTCCGCAGGGTTTTCCACCACCCAGCCCGTGGCCAGGACCCTGGAGCTCGGTTGGGCACCTTCCGGCAGGGCAGTGGCGGGGTCACCAACTACGTGCTGGAGTTCAGACTGGCGGCATCGGAGAGCGGTTGGAACGATCAAGCGCTTCGTCTCACCTTCATGAGGGGGCTCAACGACGCTGTCAGGAACCAGCTCGCGACCCATGAGGAACCTGAGTCCCTCGAGGACCTATTCAGCCTCGCCATTCGCATCGACGGACGCCTCCAGGAGAGAAGACGTGAGAGAACCCGACCGGGACCTCCAGAGGTTCCCCAGACCCCCCGTACTCGTGACGGTACTGCGGTCCGCCCTGCTCCCAACACGACTGGTGGTTCCTTCCCCACCCGTTCGGTGCCCGGGGAGGAACCCATGCAGCTGGGACGTTCACATCTTAGCCAAGCTGAACGGGAGGCAAGGTTCAGGTCCGGCCTTTGCCTCTACTGCGGTCGGGATGGACACCGTATCTCCAACTGCCCCACCCGTCCAAAAGACCAGGCTCGCCGGGACCCCGGGAGATCCTGGTGAGCCGTTTTTCTCGTTCCCGGGGGCCGTGCACCACCTAGCCGTCTGATGAGCGTCACCCTGGCCTGGGCGGACCAACGGGCCACGGTGGAGGCACTCATTGACTCGGGTGCTGACGAGAGTTTCCTAGACTTCGAGTTTGCTACCCGGGCCAACATTCCACTAGAGGACCTCGTGAGGCCATTGGAGGTGTTCGCATTGGACCAACACTGCCTGGCTGACATCACTCAACGCACCTGTCCTGTCCTGCTCACCATTGCTGGTAACCACGTTGAGAGACTCCAGTTTTTTATCACCAGATCCCCTCTTGTCCCAGTAGTCCTGGGCCGGCCCTGGCTCGCGCTGCACGAGCCCCACATCGCCTGGTCCTCCGGTACCATCAGGGGGTGGAGCTCCTCCTGTCATGCCCAGTGTCTTCAGGCGGCGGCCTGTCCCTCGCCCCGGAGATCCGTTTGTGAGCCGCCTCCGGACCTCTCGACCATACCCCCCGAGTACCACGACCTCGAGGAGGTTTTCAGTAAGTCCAGGGCTCAGGCCCTTCCACCTCACGGGCCTTACGACTGTGCCATCGACCTCCGCTCAGGGGCTCCCCTTCCCGGCAGCCGCCTCTACAGTCTGACCATCCCTGAGAAGGCAGCGATGGATCAATATATCTCTGAGTCCTTGGAAGCAGGACTCATTCGGCCTTCCTCCTCCCCTGTGGCGGCCGGTTTCTTCTTTGTTGGGAAGAAGGACGGAGACCTTCGACCCTGCATCGACTATCGCCAGCTCAACGAGATCACCATTAAGAACAAGTACCCTCTTCCTCTCATGAACTCCACCTTCGAGCCTCTCACCCAGGCTACCGTCTTTACCAAGCTGGACCTCCGGAGTGCCTACCATCTGGTCCGTATCCGAGAGGGCGATGAGTGGAAGACCGCCTTCAAGACTCCCAGGGGCCACTACGAGTACCTGGTAATGCCGTTCGGCCTCACCAACGCTCCGGCGGTATTCCAGGCGCTCATGAACGACGTCCTTCGTGACATGCTGGAGGAGTTTGTGGTGGTATACCTAGACGACATCCTCATTTTCTCCAAGACCCTCGAGGAACACATCCAGCATGTCCGCCGTGTGCTGGAGCGCCTCCTCCACAATCGGCTCTTCGTCAAGGCAGAGAAGTGCCGATTCCACTCCGACTCCGTCGATTACCTGGGCTTCAACGTGGAGAGAGGCTTGACCCTCGCAAGATCCGGGCCGTGGAGGAGTGGCCGGAACCCACCTCTCGGAAGGAGTTACAGAGCTTCCTCGGGTTCGCCAACTTCTACCGAAGATTCATCCGGAACTACAGTCAGGTGGCGGAACCACTTACCAGGCTGACCTCTCCCGCCCTGCCGTTCGACTGGTCCCCAGCGGCGTGTGCTGCGTTCCGCTCCCTCAAGAAGAGGTTCACTTCCGCCCCGGTCTTGCTCCATCCAGACCCCAGGAGACAGTTCATCGTAGAGGTGGACGCCTCGGATACCGGACTAGGAGCTATCTTATCCCAGCGGTCGGCAACGGACCAGAAGGTACATCCGTGCGCCTTCTACTCGCGTCGTTTCCTCCCTGCCGAGAAGAACTACGACATCGGCAATTGGGAGCTGCTGGCGGTTGTGGCTGCCTTGGAGGAGTGGCGTCATTGGCTAGAGGGGGCCGAGGAGCCATTTACCATTTGGACGGACCACAAGAACCTGACGTACATCCGTGCTTCCAAGCGCCTCAATGGCCGGCAGGCAAGATGGGCCAGCTTCCTCAGTCGGTTTGACTTCTCGCTGACGTTTCGCCCTGGTTCCCGCAACACGAAGGCCGACTCCCTGTCCCGGTTACACTCCAAGGGGGCTCCAACCACTGAGGACCCGACTCCCATCCTCCCAGAGGCCAGGGTGGTAGGAGTAGTCACCTTGGGCATCGAGGGGGTGGTAAGGCGTGCCCTACGCTTCCATCGCGCTCCAGGCAATGTACCGGTTCATCGTCTCTTCGTCCCCGACTCAGTCCGGTCCCGGGTCCTCCAGTGGGGCCATACCAGCCGGTTCGCCTGCCACCCAGGCGTTCATCGCACGTTCTCCTTCCTGGCTCGTCGATTCTGGTGGCCCACCATGAGGAACGACGTCAAGGAGTTCGTACTGGCCTGCGCAGTCTGCGCCCGCAGCAAGGCCTCCCACCAGGCACCCTCCGGGCTATTGCAGCCGCTTCCCATTCCGAGCCGCCCTTGGTCCCATGTGGCGTTGGACTTCGTCACGGGTCTTCCTTCTTCCCAGGGGAACATGTGCCTACTGACCGTGGTGGATCGGTTCAGCAAGGGGGTTCACCTCGTGGCCCTTCCCAAGCTTCCCTCGGCGGCCGAGACGGCGGACCTCCTGACACGCCACGTGTTTCGCCTCCATGGGTTTCCCCAGGACGTCGTCTCGGACCGGGGGCCCCAGTTCACTTCCCAGGTATGGCGGGCTTTTTGCAAGGGATTGGGGGCAACGGTCAGTCTTTCCTCTGGTTATCATCCCCAGACTAACGGACAAACGGAGAGGATGAACCAGAGCGTGGAATCTGCTCTTCGGTGTGTGGCTGCCGAGAAACCCGCTTCTTGGAGCCGTTTCCTTCCCTGGGTCGAGTACTCCATCAACTCCATGGTCAGTTCCGCCACCGGCCTCTCACCTTTTGAGGTATCCCTGGGCTACCAACCCCCTCTTTTCCCTGCACAGGAGTCGGAAGTGGCAGTTCCCTCCGTACAGGAGCATCTCGACCGGTGCCGTCGGGTCTGGGAGATCGCCAGGACTGCGCTGCTCCGGGTCCCTGCGCCGACGTACCACCCTGGGCAGAGGGTGTGGCTGTCCGCAAAGGACCTTCCGCTTCGGTCCTCGGCCAAGAAGCTCAACCCCCGGTTCGTCGGTCCTTTTGAGGTTCTGAAGGTGCTCAGTCCGGCGGTGGTGAGTCTTAGGCTTCCTGCGTCCATGCGCATTCACCCCATTTTCCATGTATCCCGGGTTAAGCCTGTCTCTCTCAGTCCCCTGATGCCTCCTGCTCCGGACCCGCCTCCTCCCGTGATGGTGGACGGACACCCCCAGTGGCAGGTCCGCCGGTTGATGGGCGTTCGACGGCGGGGTCGGGGGTTCCAGTACCTGGTGGACTGGGAGGGATACGGCTTGGAGGAACGGAGCTGGGTCTCCCGCCAGCTCATCATGGACCCCGGCCTGATCACCGACTTCCATCGTGCTCACCCGAACGAGCCGGGTCGGGCTGGTCGCCAGGTGGCTCCCGTGGAGGGGGGGGTACTGTGAGGATTGGTTCATTCCCCGCCACACGATCCGCTCCTTTAAGGTACTGTGTTGATTGATGCATTCCCCGCCACACGCTCCGCTCCTTTAAGGTGCTGTGTTGATTGGTGCATTCCCCGCCACACGCTTTTGGAGCAAGTATCAATTCCAGCGCGCACCTGTCATAGTTTTTGATTAGCGCCCCAGAGGCTTTTTATACTGGGACTTCCCTTCAATCGATGTCGGGTCGTTTTGGAATACAACTGCTTTTGCCTGCTTTTTCCCCGTTGCTGTGCCTCGTCTACTTTCCCTCCAGGACCTTCTGTGGAGATCCGCTGATGAGAACCTTGTTCCCCGTTTGGAGCTGCGCCTCGTTTACCCGCTTTACGCGTTTGCGCTTGGCTAACTTGTGTGTTGTGGAAAACACTGAAGATTGTCACTGTTCATTGGTTCTGGACACAGCTAAGGGAGGAGGGAACCACACTGCCTCTGTGTTTCGTTGGACTGTTATTGATATCTCTCTCTCCGTTTTCCACCTCGAGTTAAAGCTGGGAGTATCTGCAGAGCCGCTACAACGTCAATACCGATTCCCCACCGCTATCACCAGGAGGATCTGCAGAGCCGCAGAGAACTCTGCCGATGGCAGTCTCCCTTGTTGTTTCATAATTGTTACTTTACCCCTTTTGTGACTCTGTAAATAAATACGCCCTAGTATTTGGCTAACTCTGAACTTCCTGTCTGTGCCGTGCGTTTGAGGTCGGTTCAAACCCTAACAGGGACAAGCATCACAAATCAACCTCTCCATGCTCTGTCTCAGCGGTTTTCACTGTTGCCTTCTGGCCGCCGTTATGACGTCCCACCAAGTAGGACCAACCGCTACGCCAAATATTTTGTCCCCTCGGCTATCAGACTTTTAAACACAGACAGTAGTCATTTTAAGTAGCCTTTTGCACTTGGTTGTCTGTTTTTACTTGTACTTTTATTGCTGGATTGTATCACATGGAGTGTTTCTCTTTATTTGCCGTGCTGTCGTTGAGATGTTTTGTTGTTGTTTGTCTTTGTTGCTTGTTGGTGAAGCTGCAAATATGAATTGCCCCACGCGGATTCAATAAAGTTGTCTGAATCTGAATCTGAATCTGAGTCGCCTGTTAGCCACCATTAGTGGAAGAGTTGCCTGTAGAGTGGCCTGTTAGCCACCATTAGTGGAAGAGTTGCCTTTGAGCCACCATTAGTGGAAGAGTTGCCTGTAGAGTTGCCTGTTAGCCACCATTAGTGGAAAAGTTGCCTGTTAGCCACCATTAGTGGAAGAGTTGCCTGTTAGCCACCATTAGTGGAAGAGTTGCCTGTTAGCCACCATTAGTGGAAGAGTTGCCTGTTAGCCGCCATTAGTGGAAGAGTTGCCTGTTAGCCACCATTAGTGGAAGAGTTGCCTGTTAGCCGCCATTAGTGGAAGAGTTGCCTGTTAGCCACCATTAGTGGAAGAGTTGCCTGTTAGCCACCATTAGTGGAAGAGTTGCCTGTTAGCCACCATTAGTGGAAGAGTTGCCTGTTAGCCACCATTAGTGAACGAGTTGCCTGTTAGCCACCATTAGTGGAAGAGTTGCCTGTTAGCCACCATTAGTGGAAGAGTTGCCTGTTAGCCACCATTAGTGAACGAGTTGCCTGTTAGCCACCATTAGTGGAAGAGTTGCCTGTTAGCCACCATTAGTGAACGAGTTGCCTGTTAGCCACCATTAGTGGAAGAGTTGCCTGTTAGCCACCATTAGTGGAAGAGTTGCCTGTTAGCCACCATTAGTGAACGAGTTGCCTGTTAGCCACCATTAGTGGAAGAGTTGCCTGTTAGCCACCATTAGTGGAAGTGTTGCCTGTTAGCCACCATTAGTGGAAGAGTTGCCTGTTAGCCACCATTAGTGAACGAGTTGCCTGTTAGCCACCATTAGTGAACGAGTTGCCTGTTAGCCACCATTAGTGGAAGAGTTGCCTGTTAGCCACCATTAGTGGAAGAGTTGCCTGTTAGCCACCATTAGTGAACGAGTTGCCTGTTAGCCGCCATTAGTGGAAGAGTTGCCTGTTAGCCACCATTAGTGGAAGAGTTGCCTGTTAGCCACCATTAGTGAACGAGTTGCCTGTTAGCCACCATTAGTGAACGAGTTGCCTGTTAGCCGCCATTAGTGGAAGAGTTGCCTGTTAGCCACCATTAGTGGAAGAGTTGCCTGTTAGCCACCATTAGTGGAAGAGTTGCCTGTTAGCCACCATTAGTGGAAGAGTTGCATTTGAGCCACCATTAGTGGAAGAGTTGCCTGTTAACCACCATTAGTGGAAGAGTTGCCTGTTAGCCACCATTAGTGGAAGAGTTGCCTGTTAGCCACCATTAGTGGAAGAGTTGCCTGTTAGCCACCATTAGTGAACGAGTTGCCTGTTAGCCACCATTAGTGAACGAGTTGCCTGTTAGCCACCATTAGTGGAAGAGTTGCCTGTTAGCCACCATTAGTGAACGAGTTGCCTGTTAGCCACCATTAGTGGAAGAGTTGCCTGTTAGCCACCATTAGTGGAAGAGTTGCCTGTTAGCCACCATTAGTGAACGAGTTGCCTGTTAGCCACCATTAGTGGAAGAGTTGCCTGTTAGCCACCATTAGTGGAAGTGTTGCCTGTTAGCCACCATTAGTGGAAGAGTTGCCTGTTAGCCACCATTAGTGAACGAGTTGCCTGTTAGCCACCATTAGTGAACGAGTTGCCTGTTAGCCACCATTAGTGGAAGAGTTGCCTGTTAGCCACCATTAGTGGAAGAGTTGCCTGTTAGCCACCATTAGTGAACGAGTTGCCTGTTAGCCGCCATTAGTGGAAGAGTTGCCTGTTAGCCACCATTAGTGGAAGAGTTGCCTGTTAGCCACCATTAGTGAACGAGTTGCCTGTTAGCCGCCATTAGTGGAAGAGTTGCCTGTTAGCCACCATTAGTGGAAGAGTTGCCTGTTAGCCACCATTAGTGGAAGAGTTGCCTGTTAGCCACCATTAGTGGAAGAGTTGCATTTGAGCCACCATTAGTGGAAGAGTTGCCTGTTAACCACCATTAGTGGAAGAGTTGCCTGTTAGCCACCATTAGTGGAAGAGTTGCCTGTTAGCCACCATTAGTGGAAGAGTTGCCTGTTAGCCACCATTAGTGAACGAGTTGCCTGTTAGCCACCATTAGTGGAAGAGTTGCATTTGAGCCACCATTAGTGGAAGAGTTGCCTGTTAACCACCATTAGTGGAAGAGTTGCCTGTTAGCCACCATTAGTGGAAGAGTTGCCTGTTAGCCCCCATTAGTGGAAGAGTTGCCTGTTAGCCACCATTAGTGAACGAGTTGCCTGTTAGCCACCATTAGTGGAAGAGTTGCCTGTTAGCCACCATTAGTGGAAGAGTTGCCTGTTAGCCACCATTAGTGGAAGAGTTGCCTGTTAGCCACCATTAGTGAACGAGTTGCCTGTTAGCCACCATTAGTGAACGAGTTGCCTGTTAGCCACCATTAGTGAAAGAGTTGCCTGTTAGCTACCATTAGTGGAAGAGTTGCCTGTTAGCCACCATTAGTGAACGAGTTGCCTGTTAGCCACCATTAGTGAACGAGTTGCCTGTTAGCCACCATTAGTGGAAGAGTTGCCTGTTAGCCACCATTAGTGAACGAGTTGCCTGTTAGCCACCATTTGTGGAAGAGTTGCCTGTTAGCCACCATTAGTGGAAGAGTTGCCTGTTAGCCACCATTAGTGAACGAGTTGCCTGTTAGCCACCATTAGTGGAAGAGTTGCCTGTTAGCCACCATTAGTGGAAGAGTTGCCTGTTAGCCACCATTAGTGAACGAGTTGCCTGTTAGCCACCATTAGTGGAAGAGTTGCCTGTTAGCCACCATTAGTGGAAGAGTTGCCTGTTAGCCACCATTAGTGGAAGAGTTGCCTGTTAGCCACCATTAGTGGAAGAGTTGCCTGTTAGCCACCATTAGTGGAAGAGTTGCCTGTTAGCCACCATTAGTGAACGAGTTGCCTGTTAGCCGCCATTAGTGGAAGAGTTGCCTGTTAGCCACCATTAGTGAACGAGTTGCCTGTTAGCCACCATTAGTGGAAGAGTTGCCTGTTAGCCACCATTAGTGGAAGAGTTGCCTGTTAGCCACCATTAGTGGAAGAGTTGCCTGTTAGCCACCATTAGTGGAAGAGTTGCCTGTTAGCCACCATTAGTGGAAGAGTTGCCTGTTAGCCACCATTAGTGGAAGAGTTGCCTGTTAGCCACCATTAGTGGAAGAGTTGCCTGTTAGCCACCATTAGTGAACGAGTTGCCTGTTAGCCACCATTAGTGGAAGAGTTGCCTGTTAGCCACCATTAGTGAACGAGTTGCCTGTTAGCCACCATTAGGGGCAGAATGACTAATGCTACATTCACATGGATTCAGGTAGACGGCAAACCAGATATCATTTTTAGTGGATATTTAGTGGACAGAGAGAAGGACAGTAATGTGAGGCCGGCAGAGAATTAGGTGAGGTAGCAACAGTAGACAGCATTGCCTTCATCAGGGACCTTCACCAGGACATAAAGATTATACAAATGGACCCACCTCAAGCTATTTCTTTGAAAAATAACCGGAAATACCGCCAAACAGCACCCACTAAGCAACAGAGCCCCGCTTGGTATAGCATTTATGTTTCGGTCTGATGTGTGCGTTGGAGTTGAGTGAGGACAGAGGAGGGGTTGCTACTGCTGGCCACACATCGAACTCTGCCAAGAGAGGGCTGGAGAAACCCACAGTGTAAGTTACAAAACTCCAATCCACGTGCCAGACCAAAACAAAAATATTTAAACAATACCAAGGGGGGCTAGAAGTCGCTGTTTGACATAATTACAAATCGTTAGCCTCATACGATAATTGCCTAAGAAATGTTTTGGCCAAATTGAGATCTCTGTCTAACTGTACTCTCATCACACTGCTGCATCGCCCTGGCTTAGTGCCTATGTCCTCAGCCAATCAGAACGCTTGTTACGTTCAAAAATCCCCATCTGCCTAACTCACTCATGTGACTTTGACTGACATGTATGTATGTACAAGGAAAAAATGTCACGACATATTTTGTTTAAAAGTCACCTTATTTTGTGGAACTTATTTTCAAAGTATAAATTAAAAACTCTTACACATTTGCTGGAAAATTAATTTTTTCTTCTTTTCCAAAAATCTTGAAAAATTACTTAGGCAATTATCATATGTTCTAACGCAATTCTACCTTTAAGCAATAACAAAGACGATAGCTACTGTATACCTGGGCCACACAATGCAAGCTCTCTGAAATATTGTAAAAATGTGTTGCACTTACATACATGAGCCAACAACACAAGTAGTTATGATCTTCAAGTTGCTGCATGTGTGTACAGTATGTGTGAGGAGGCAAGGATGCACACACATGCTGAATGTATAGTCGAGATAATCTAGCATAGAAACTATTGTTGTTGGCTCAGCGACTTGTTAAAACATCCATGACATTATGTAATGTTTGAAATAGTTTGCGCTGCACGATTTCAGAGGTTTGAGGAGGGGCAACAAAAGCAATAGTTATTTCGCCATGTACTTAAGTGGTAAAATAACATTCTCCCTTGTTCTCAATCTGCCCCCAGAACAGCAAGCCTGTGATTATGTGGTTGAATAAACGCACGGACCGGTAGCAGATTGTCAGTTTAGAGCTGCGCCCATGGCACTGACTGTTCCAACACTCTGCGAGAGCAGTGGTTGCTGCATACCTCATAGTCAAACACACATCGGATCATGGAAGATGTGCTGCTAATTCATGCTTTCTGTGTTGTGTCCATTCAGTATCCAAACTGTAACTGAGGGGTACAATTCCCTGACTGTATTGTTAGATATGGTATGTAAGACCACTACCTCATGTACTTTAACTTCTGGCCACCCAGTACAAGATATAAGTATGATGAACACTTTCCCACCTGATGAAACGAACCAACACAAATGTACCAAATCGAATGTTTAATACAGCAAAAGGTGTATACAACGATCACTTAATTACATTTATGATTTGAAATATGGAATATGCACTTTTATGGCAAATGAGTATTCGTAGGTAAATCAACATTGAATGTCCAATCTCTGGTTGCGCAGGGAGTAAGTATACAACCTGGAATATTTAGGAAAAACGATAGCGATGGTACTTAGATGATTATAGCTGGATACACTAAGGGGGGGGGGGGGTCCCGCTGGTTGTAAGACAGTAGGAGGGGGGGGTTAGAGAAGCCGCTGGCAGTATCCCATCTGGCCGACGGTGTCTTGGGAGAATCCAAAGTCTTGGACACGGTGCCCACAGAACCTCGGGCCGCAGACGAATACAGCTGGACCCTCTGTGGAACGGTATCTGCCGGTCCACAACGGAGAGACGTGAGGCGACCTCACGTGTAGAGCGCCGTCTCACCTGGAGTCCTCTCCGGGGGGTAATTCCAACACTCAGCAGTGTTGGCCTTTATCCATGGAATAATCAAAGCACACAAAGCATAATCCAAGCCGTGGAAGGCTCGCCGTCGTCTGGGTAGAGTAATCCAATATACAGGTCCAGTCGCTCTTGGCCCGGAGCTCCTCGGATGTAATCACCACTAGGGGTCTGACCAGCCTGGTTAAGCGTCCAGATAACGTCAGGAACGATGGGGGTACTGATAACTGTAGAACTCTAACCGAACGATGCACCATACATAAATAGACTACTATTAGCTTAATAGAATACGTCCAACTCGACGGTATGGTGCCAAACTATGACCATTCAACTATTAATCTACACGATATCTCAATGCCTATTCTGGGCCAAGTAGGCCTTACTACACCGCACGTGCGTCGTGGGGAGGCTTTTGCGTCTGTCACTCTGTTGGAGGGTAAAGAACTGGACTAAAAAAGAAAGTTCTACTTTACTGGCGCCATATATATATGCGCTATGAACAAATAGTACCATTCGTATTTCGCCCGACATATTACTGCGCGGAACCGGGGGTTGCCTCGACATGTTAGGCGGTACGATTGAACTTGGACCTAGGGGTATGGCAACCTGGCGCCAGGTTCTCGTCCAATGGTAGAATGAAACTATTATGGGCTGTTTAGTAGAAACGGGGATATTCAATGCATATTGTACAAGGAATATACAGGGGATATCAAACGATATACAAATACAATTAAATATATATATATAAATAAATATACATATTCGGTTTAATCTGATCCTTCACAACAGCCGCCCCCTAATTAGTCCCACCTAATTAGCTAAGCAGAGACAGATTAACCGCACTGTCTACCACTCAAGGTCCGCTGTAAGGGTCAGTCAACTCACAAAGTCATAGGGTCATGGTCATCATCGATAGTATCTGGGAGTCGGGGCAGTTCTATGAGCCTCGCCACGGGACGTGTGTAAGTGCGCCCTTGGACGAGTACTTCAGCTGCTCGGACCTTGCCATCGGCACCGGTGATCACTTTGCTTACGCGGCCAGCCGGCCACATAGCTCTGGGTAGCGACTGGTCAATAATCATGACGACTGTTCCTTCTGTCAAATTGTCTCTCTCTTTTACCCACTTCTGGCGGGTCTGTAGAGACGGTAGGTAGTGAAGTAGGAAGCTGCTCCAAAACTTGTCAGCTAGTACTTGGCTGTACCTCCACATTCTTCGGCCGTTCGCTTCTTCAGGCCTGTACATTGTCTGGGGTAGCGCGGGGTCCAGCCGCACCATTAGGAGTGTGTTGGGGGTGACTGGGTCGACATCTGCTACATCACTGGAGACGTAACCGAGGGGCTTTGAGTTCAATACTCCCTCGATCTCCGTGAGGACTGTCATTAGGACTTCCTCTGCCACAGTCTGGGCTCCGAGTACGGCATACCGGGCTGTCTTTATAGAACGTACTTCTCGTTCCCAGGTTCCACCGAAGTGGGGTGCGTTCGGGGGATTAAACTGGAAGTCAATCTGGGCTGGAGCGAGGTGGGTCTTAAGTTCTGGGCCCATAGCTTGGAAGCTCTCTCTCAGCTCTCTTTCTCCGCCTTTGAAGTTGGTCCCGTGATCAGACAACAATGTAGACGGTTTTCCTTTCCGTGATGTGAATCTCCGGAAGGCCATAAGGAATGAGTCTGTGCTCATGGTCGGAAGGAGCTCGATATGTATCGCTCTGGTGGTCATGCATTTGAATACAATACCCCACCGCTTCTCGGTGCCTCTTCCTCTCTTTATATACAACGGGCCAAAGCAGTCCATGCCTGTGGAGTGGAATGGCTTGTCGCCGATTCGGAGGCGACAGGGGGGTAGGTCAGCCATCCGTGGTATGCTGGGCTGCGCGCGCCACTTACGGCAGTCTAGACAGGTTCGCTGGAAGCGCCGTACTGCTTCTCTCCCTTGCAATATCCAATAACGACGTCTGATCTCCGCGAAGACTCTCTCTGCTCCTGCGTGGTGTACATCCTCGTCGTATTTCTTTATGATCAGCTCTGTGACCTTGTGTCGGCTGTTCAAGACGATCGGGTGCTTAATGTCATCTGGTAGATCGGGGGCTCTCCGCAGGCGACCACCCACTCTGATGAGATTATGTGCGTCACTCTCTGGTGCCAGGTGAATCAGTCTGCTGTCTGATGGGACGGGGTTTCCTCCCTGTAGACAGTCTAGCTCATCGGGGAACGAGTCTCTCTGGGCTCGTTGTAGTAGAAGAAGTTCTGCTTCTTCGTAGTCAGCTGCTGACATGTCAGTGGTGGACTGAATCTCTGGGTGGTGCCGCAGGAATGTTCTTTGTTGCGCACTCTCTAGGGTAATGCAGTCATCTATGTTGGGGTCTGTGGAGGCGACAGTGCTCAGTCCACAGAACATAGGCTTCTTGTTCTCAGCCTCCTCGTTACTTGCTTCCCTCGGGGTGGGCGTAGGCCATTCTCCTTCCGGGAGCTTGAGGAATGCTGGTCCGTCACTGTAGATGTTGCGACGGGTTAGGTCATCCAGGGACATTCCCCGGGTGATGACGTCAGCTGGGTTGTGTTTGGTGTCCACATACCTCCAGCTTGCTTCTTCTGTTAATTCTTGAATCTCGGTGACTCTGACTCCCACGAAGACTTTGTATCTGCATGAATCAGACTTAATCCATGTGAGTACTGTCGTGGAATCTGACCACAAGATTGTTCTATGCACCGGAATGGTGAGTTCACGTTGGATTAACGTGGCTAGATGCGCTCCTGCGAGGGCTGCGCAGAGCTCTAGACGTGGGATAGATTGTTGCTTACGTGGGGCTATTCTTGAGCGGGCCAGTATGAAAGCAGTGTGTATCTTTCCTCCCATCTCTTGGGCACGCAAATAGGCAACCGATCCGTAGGCTACTTCGGAGGCGTCGCTGAAGACGTGTAGCTCAATCTCGCATGTCTCTGGCCTCACTGTGGATGGGAAGTAGCTGCGGCGTATATTGACACCTGGGAGTGAGCGGAGTTCCGTCTCCCACTCTCTCCATGTTGAGGCAAGGTGTGCGGGTATTGGGTCGTCCCAGCCCTGGTCCTTGTCCCATAGTGCTCGTACAATCATCTTTGCCCTGGTGGTGTAAGGTAGAATACATCCCAACGGGTCATATTGTCTGGCGAGTGTTCTGTACACACTCCGTCTGGTGGTCGGTATCGCCGCCGACCTTCCCTGCTCTGGAGCCAAGGGTTTGTGTCTATAGTGGAGCGAGTCTGTTTTGAAGCGCCAGACTAATCCTAGTGTCATTTCTTGGGCTTCTCCTGGGATTGTCGCCATCCAGGTCTCGCTGCTGGCAGCCTTGTCCGCGGAGGAGAGGCTGCGCAATACGTGCGGGTCGCTGCTGGCCCACTGCCTGAGATCAAAGCCGCCTTTGATTAGGGAGGCGCGTAACTTGATTAGGAGAGCCTCGGCTTCTTCTTGAGTCGAGACGCTTTGTAAACAGTTGTCCACGTAGAAACTGTTCTTCACACTGTGTTGGACCTCTTCATCTGCTGCTGGGTCCTCTGTGACGTGTTTCTGTAGTGCAAATGTAGCACAGCACGGGCTGCATGTGGTTCCGAAGGGGAGTACTTCCCACTGGTAGATGGATGGGTTCTCATCTCCGATCTTCTCTCTCCATAGGAACCGTAGCAGAGGCTTGTCCTCCTCTACTAGTCTCACCTGCAAGAACATCCCTTTGATATCCCCGCTTATAGCCACCTTGTCCTGGCGGAAGCGCAGTAGCACGCCTAGTAGGGAGGGGCCGAGTGTGGGGCCGGGCAAGAGCTCTTTATTCAGATTTTGGGATCCGATCTGGTAGCTGCAGTTGAACACAATGCGATCCTTGCCGTTGTGATGGACCTTGTGATGCGGCACGTACCATGATTCGGTCGTCTGATCGGCCTCTTTAATGTCAATCTTTGTTACGTGTCCCGCTGTGATTAGCTTCTCAATCTCAGCTCGGTACACACTCTCTTGAGCGGGGTCCTTTGCTAGGCGCCGCTCTGTGTTCAGTAGATAGCGCTCCGTGGCGTCTTTCTTTGCGTGAAAGGTGGGCATTCCCTCTCGCCTCAGGAGTGGAGTTGCGTATCTCATCACTCCGCCGACTGTGACTCTCTTTGTACCCTGCTCGAGTAAGTTGATGGCGTAAATGTCTTCTTTAGAGCGAATGTCTTTCTTTTCGTTCTTAAAGGGCATTGTCTCTAGGGTCCATAGCCTCTCGACATGCTGCAGGAGAGTGGTGTCTTCTTCTGTCGTTCTGGAGTGGAAGCAGCTAGTGGCTGCTGTTCGGTTGAGAGATTTAGCGAGGGGGCCTTGTAATGTCCATCCTAGGCGGGTCTCGACTGCTGCAGGACAGCCTCGGGGGCCTGTATGGACCCGGTCAATCGGGACTATGAGTTCTGCATGGTCGGAGCCTATCAACAGGGTCGGGGTAGCGCCGTCTATGAGCGGGATAGGTAATTGGCGCAGGTGCACATATTTATCCATCAACTTGGTGACAGGGTAGGTGTACTGCGATAGTCCTATTTCTTGGCTGGTGAAAGCATTTGTGATCTTGTACCGTCGCTCTGGCTGCCCGTTGGCTGCGATAGTGAAGGAGACATTCTCGCCCTTTATCGTCTTTAAATCTCTTCTTATTGTCCGAATCGTCATTTCGTTCTTGCTCCCCCGCAGTCCCAGCTGGGTCGCAGCGGAGGCGAGCAGAAGGGTCTTCTCTGACCCGTCATCAAGGACGGCGTAAGTGTCCATGACTTTATCTTGGTAGCTCAATGTCACTCGGACTACCTTTAAGAGCACTTGAGCTCCGTTGCTGCTGGCGGGGTCAATGTACATGACACTTGCCTTGGTGCCGCTCCGTGGTGCAGGTATAGGCCGTCTTCCGTTGCTGTCGTGTAGTATATCTAGATGGGCTCCATTGCACCGGCTGCACCTTTTCTTTAGGCGGCATTCGGCTGCCATGTGGGGCCGCGCACATCGATAACAGCGCCGGTTGGATTTTATCCATTGACTCACTTCTTCTGCATTCATCTTTGTGAATGAGTCACATTGTGACAGCCAGTGTTCTTTCTCACAGTAGGGACACGCTATCTTCCACTTCTCTTTTCTCGAGGGGGTGCTGTGACTCTTACTGCTCGGTACTGACTCTGATTGGTGCATGACAGTCACCTATCTTCTTCCATCATTTATTCTCCTGGGTCCCTCTCTGGAGCTTGGCGTGCTCCGCCCGAAGGTGTCCAGTCGTAAGCTGCTGACCTCTCTCGCCAGGAAGTCGGCCAGATCAAGGAGGGATGGCTCGGGGCCGTCGGGGTCGCGGTAGTCCCTCTGCCGCCGAAAGCGCTCCTGTCTTGCGGGTGGCAGCTTCTCCAAAATCCTCTCAACGTTAGAGTTGGCGTATAGCTCATGCATGCCCTTCTCCCGTTGAGCTCCCAGCATCCCCACCAGGGACTGCACTTTGATTGACAGGTCGTCTAGTGAGCGATTGTCTGTGGCTGGGGGTAGGCGGTCAATATGCCTTATCTCCTGGATTACGTAATCCCATATACGTCCATATCTCTGATCCAGCGCTGCAAGGGCCGCTGTGTATGGGGTCGAGGAGGTAGCATAGGCTAGCGCTATATTGTGCGCTCGCGGTACTTTCAGGTGCTTCAGTAATATTGCATACTTGTGGCGTTCATCAGCGACATCCACCATCATTGTCTCTAAGCACATCCGGAGCTCCGTGTACTGTGCTCGACTCTCATAGGCGAAGTCTGGGAATGACGGCGTGGCGTTGTATGACGCCGTGGATGGCTGATACATTGGCGAGCTTTGGGGGAGAGACCTCCTGGGCGAGTCCCCTCTTGCGCCTCGCTGTGGGCTGGTACTGGCAGGGTACCATGGCCCGCTGGTCCAGGTACTGTTCCTCGGGGCTGGTCGTGCGTCGTGCTCACCCGTGAATAGAGTCGGGGGTCTGTAGCGCAGCGCCGCGGGGGTATAGCCTGGACTGTATGGGACCTCCTGGTCCGGTGGAGTACTGTGCTGTCGTCGGGCTTGGTTCTCCTCTTCTCCCTCTTCTTCCTCTATCAAATCTTCCAGATCCTGTAATCGTTTATTTAGCTTCTCCGCAGTGTATGCCGCTCCTTCCTTGTAGCTGGGTCTCGCTTGGACCGGTATGGGAAGGGGGTCTGCGGGGGGTCTAGACTCGGTCTGTTGGTCAAGTTCAGGGTCGCTTGCTCATTGCGGTGACGCTGCTCTTGACTGTTGTCTCGACGAGTTCCTTGAGCCCCTGGCGGAGGGAGAGGGAGTTGTCCTTTTGATCAGCTGCTCTATTAGTTGCGCTTGTAGTCTGTCGCGCTCTGCGTCTCTTTGGGCACCGGCAGCGGCGCGTTGGGCGTCGGCGGCGGTGCGCTCTGCTTCTCTTTGGGCACCGGCAGCGGCGCGCTGGGCGTCGGCCCGGTCTCTTGCCATATTCTCTTCCATCTGGAAGCGTCTCATCTCCAGATGTGTGCGCTGTTCTTCGCTCCGTTGCTGTGCTTGGAGGTGTTCGCGCTCGCTGGTCGCCTGTGCTTGGAGACGTTCGCGCTCGCTAAGCGTCTGTGCTTGGAGCCGATCGCGTTCGGTAGAGGCTGTCAGGCTGACGAGGAATGCCTGTTGTAGTGTCCTCTCCGCTTCGCTGGGGGAAGGCGGTTGTGGAGGTGAGCCGCTCCTGCGTGAGCCGCTCCTGGGGGTACTCGTTGGGGAGTCCTGGAGCTCTAGTTCCTCGGCGCTCTCCTCCTCTTCTTCCGTGCAGAGTTCTCTCTCTGTAGGGTTGTCTTCCTCCCGGGGCTGTTCGGGGACTACTTCTTGAGTAGTGGCGGGGGGTAAAGGCATGTCAATTCCCTCCTGGTCCCCACCGTGAGCTTGGTCAGTTGCATTAGGACCTACTAGGGGCTCTGTGGTCGGGGAAACCTGCTTGTTAAGGTCAGACATAATTTTTCTTTCTACTTTTACCGCGTTTACCGTTTGTCGAAGGCTAGGTAGTTGACTGACAGTGTAAGCCTCTAAGTACTGAGGTGTCTGTCGTCTGCGCCGCGGGCGTTCTAGGTTAGGAGGATCGTTTCGTGGAGTGTTCATCATAGGCCATTTCGATATTAATAACACTATATTAATATTACACTAGTTACCCTCCGGCTCGAAGGACCAATTGTAACTGAGGGGTACAATTCCCTGACTGTATTGTTAGATATGGTATGTAAGACCACTACCTCATGTACTTTAACTTCTGGCCACCCAGTACAAGATATAAGTATGATGAACACTTTCCCACCTGATGAAACGAACCAACACAAATGTACCAAATCGAAGGTTTAATACAGCAAACGGTGTATACAACGATCACTTAATTACATTTATGATTTGAAATATGGAATATGCACTTTTATGGCAAATGAGTATTCGTAGGTAAATCAACATTGAATGTCCAATCTCTGGTTGCGCAGGGAGTAAGTATACAACCTGGAATATTTAGGAAAAACGATAGCGATGGTACTTAGATGATTATAGCTGGATACACTAAGGGGGGGGGGGGGGGGTCCCGCTGGTTGTAAGACAGTAGGAGGGGGGGGGTTAGAGAAGCCGCTGGCGGTATCCCATCTGGCCGACGGTGTCTTGGGAGAATCCAAAGTCTTGGACACGGTGCCCACAGAACCTCGGGCCGCAGACGAATACAGCTGGACCCTCTGTGGAACGGTATCTGCCGGTCCACAACGGAGAGACGTGAGGCGACCTCACGTGTAGAGCGCCGTCTCACCTGGAGTCCTCTCCGGGGGGTAATTCCAACACTCAGCATATCCATGGAATAATCAAAGCACACAAAGCATAATCCAAGCCGTGGAAGGCTCGCCGTCGTCTGGGTAGAGTAATCCAATATACAGGTCCAGTCGCTCTTGGCCCGGAGCTCCTCGGATGCAATCACCACTAGGGGTCTGACCAGCCTGGTTAAGCGTCCAGATAACGTCAGGAACGATGGGGGTACTGATAACTGTAGAACTCTAACCGAACGATGCACCATACATAAATAGACTACTATTAGCTTAATAGAATACGTCCAACTCGACGGTATGGTGCCAAACTATGACCATTCAACTATTAATCTACACGATATCTCAATGCCTATTCTGGGCCAAGTAGGCCTTACTACACCGCACGTGCGTCGTGGGGAGGCTTTTGCGTCTGTCACTCTGTTGGAGGGTAAAGAACTGGACTAAAAAAGAAAGTTCTACTTTACTGGCGCCATATATATATGCGCTATGAACAAATAGTACCATTCGTATTTCGCCCGACATATTACTGCGCGGAACCGGGGGTTGCCTCGACATGTTAGGCGGCACGATTGAACTTGGACCTATGGGTATGGCAACCTGGCGCCAGGTTCTTGTCCAATGGTAGAATGAAACTATTATGGGCTGTTTAGTAGAAACGGGGATATTCAATGCATATTGTACAAGGAATATACAGGGGATATCAAACGATATACAAATACAATTAAATATATATAAATAAATATACATATTCGGTTTAATCTGATCCTTCACAACACAAACAATGGGTCTCATTCACCAACGGACTTAAGACAAAAGGTCAGACAACATTTTGTCCTAGCTCCACTTAAGACATTTTCAGGGTGATTTGGGGATTCACGAACGGTCCCTTCTCCTGGATTCGGTCTTAACTAAGAGCAGGATTTAGGAGCGCTGAAGAGCAGTCGTAAATCGGACAGACTGGTGTGTGCCATGTTCCTAAGGGCTTTATTTGGGAGGAATCATGGTGATTGCGTTCATGTCGACTCTACAGACATCGTTGGAATAAAATAATCAAAATAATAATAAATGCGACAATAATTTGTATGATAAAACATAACGTTTTGCATTTACAGTCATGCCTCAACAATGCATTGTGATGTCTGAAAATAAATAATAGCATTACACAAACACAGATAAATATTGTTATTATTTATTGTTGGTTTTATTTACATTTTTGGACATTGCTTATTGTATACATTGTAAGAGCCAGTGGATAAACATTCCACTGCTCATCTTGCCCGGACATCAGACGTGGTGTCCAAGTCCGACAGCGATTAATTGCAGGGATGTAGGATGAATAAGCATGAATTTGACTTACTTGATTTTGTCACTATTAGATACAGTTTACAATTTCTCTTAAAAACTAAACACATCACTTCAGTAATACTCAAACAAGGGTGTCAGAGAACAAGCATGGCACCTCTGGTGTACTGTACGCAGTGCATTGTCATCATACAGTACACTATAGCTATAGTGAAATAGACTGTATTAATATTCCATATTTATACCGTCTTGTTTCCCGCTCCTGGCCACCTGCCTCAGCGCACACACACACACACGCACGCGCGCTTACTATACGCACAACAAATTACGCACATAGACTATACAGAATGAGGACTCGCTCTAACTCACTCTAACTCGTTCTAACTCGCTCTAAAAATAAAACAACACAGATTAATTACATCGCCCCCCGGAAAGAAAAGACTAGGGCTGACCCCTATTAGTCGATTAGTCGACTAATCGGTCGAAAGGAGCCGTAGTCGACTAGCCAAACTCTTAGTCGAATACAAAAAAAGAAGAAAAAAAAGAAGAAAGAAAATGTATAAATTTTTATAAAAAAAAATATATATATGTATCATTCTTTCCAAAAGAAAAGAGGCCTAGAAGCGTGGCTAACGCTAATGGCACGCATACCAGAGGCTAACTGCCTAAGAAAACAGGCACAGAGGCACTGAAAGAGGATTTCACCCGTCTAATGAACACACTAGACTAAACAAATATCAAGATGTATCCATCAGTGGACCAATTGCATGCTTTTGCAGAGGACAAGAAGCCTTCACTCGACTCCTTCAGACATTAAGCACCCCCCACAGCCCAAATGAAATGATAAAAAAAAATTATTATATATAATTTTTATTTGTCTACTAATAGTCGACTAACGGCAAATTTTGGCCAATGGGAATAGTTATTTTGTCGCAGTTTGGGCTGTTCCCGCATTTCGAAGTAGATAACGCGTGTTTACGTTTGAAGCGTGCCTGACCGATAATGAAGCGCTTACGGTAACACCATCGGTCGCTCGTAGAGACAGGTCGGCCTCTTTGTACTATACACGCGCTGTGATATACCGTCCAGATGTTTCTTTCTGTGGCGCTGATGGTGTACGTTTTGAAAGAGGGAAAAAAACAAAAGGTCATCCTTCATTCCTTACGACGAGATGTAGTATTGTTGTGTCCTCGTCTGGCAGTTTAAACATGCATTCCTTCAGTCGGACCCTGAGACCCCTCGCATGCAATTTATGACAGTGCTTTGCGGCTGGTGACAGGTTTAAAGCACACCGCTGTAATTCATACCAAATTTTGGAATCCCCATTACCATGTAATACAAAGTAATTCCACAGACTCGGTTTCACCTATAAAAAGCCCGCTCTTCGAAACAGTTACGACGCCTCTATACAGGCCATAGGTCCTGTGACTGTTTTAGAAAACGCTCTCCACACACATTCACGTGTCAGCTGTTGAAGCTTCTGATGTCCACGGCACGTCTTTGTTGGAGTCACTTAAAAAAACTGCCACTGATCTTGTTCAGTACCTTCTTGAGATCATGTGTACAAAAAATCGAAGGAAATTAATAAAGGGAAGATGATTAAACAGAAGGTTCTGTAGATACAGTACTGAATTAACCCATCCGGACCAATGCAATTTGAAATATTATTATAGAATATAGAATATGATGCTTATAAATTACCTTATTATAGCCAATTCGCACATTTATATATATATATACATATATTATCTTTCAAATGCCCGAGTTCAATTTGGATTTAGTATCACCAGGCGTGCATAAGAACAGATAATGATATCTACTGTAATTTACTGTACCTTTTTATTTTCACCACAGTGCAACCATTTTTAAACTAATTTCAGATCTAATTGTTGCTACATGCTAACAATAGGGAGGAGAAACTAACTGAGTTTCAATATTTGTCAAAAACGTTACCTTTTGTGGTTTATTATCCCAAATAATAACAGTTATTGAAATAATTCATTCAGAACGCTGAACTTTGAACCCCCACAGTATCTGCCAGGAAGTGTAGTTCGGAATAATTCCAACGCTGATCCACAGCTATGCATCCCCTCGACAAAATGGCTGCAAAAAAACTATAATTCCCATGATTCAAATTTTCCAAAATGGTCGCCATCTTGTAATAGACTTCAGCCAATCGAGAAGTTAAAACGATCTAATGGCACTTTTATACATTCTACATGCTTTTGTGACATGTTAGTGATTAAAAAATCGCAAAAAATATGCAACACTTGATTTATGACCATATGCCATTTTGGGGTCGGTACCGACCCTGTCGGGTGGAACAGGTTAAGTTTGGTCATTATTATCATGGTGTCATTCACTGTCAAATATTCAAAGAAAAATCATAATTCATATTCTCCTTTGTTTCATCACAATTTAAGCAAGCCTAGTAATAGACACAATATGTCTTACACTGTGAATACATTCCCTGAGGTCCTAGCATTATTATTATTATAGATGTACCTGGATACCAAGAATATGCAAATACCTTGTAGAAGTGGAGCAATATTCCATTTACCTAGGTATATATTTTAGGCGAAAATATTCCACGGGTGGAACAGGTTAATGATGTCACAAGGGGAATACAAGCAACATATTCGCTTTGATTTGTCAATTAGGTGGTTTTCAGAGCCAGGAACATTGCTTAGCTAATGCGCTGCCCAGTGTGTAAACATCGTCTTTCTTTCTTTCTTTCTTTCTTGTTTTACTCTTGGGTGTGGGGTAGCCAGGCAGGAAAGGACATGATTCATTTAAAATGTGGGGTGTTGCTACACCCACCATACACAGCATGTTCCATACAAAGGAGGAAAGAGCTGCTGGAAAAGAAATAACTTAAAATGTAAGTTTAGTTTTAGTATTAACTAGTTCCTTTGAAAAAAGAAAAAAAAATCAACAGATTCAAGGTGGAAGTCGGTTGTTGAAAAAGACTTCTTCAAGTGTTACAGCTTTTACTGGAGTTTGCTTACTCTCTTTTGACATTGTATCTAGCATTCATCATTAGATTCCCCTTTGAAATAAGAACAACTTCAGAGCTCCTTTCTTCTCAACCGCGTGCTGGTTTATCGACTCAGAACTCTTAATAGTTGATTCACTATGTTTTACTTTGTTATTCATCGTTTCTCGACCAACACCGACGGAGCACCGCAGGCTGCCTGAAGGGAAGAAGAAAGAAAGTCAACGTTTTTAATGGAGATTAAAAGCCCCAATCAGTGATTGTAAGCAAACGCCCCACCGCCAAAAAACAAGACACAAGAATGAACATAATTATGTTTTCATTCTCCAGTTGATTGGCAGATCTCTTGATAACTAACACTAGGTTAACCCTTTCACTATCACACTATAGAAGGTTAACCCTTTCACTACCACACTACAGACAGTTCTATGTCGTTAATGGCTTGCTCAGCACCTGTTCTGCACTGTACTTCACTTCGTGCACGAGCACTGAATAAAAAATTCCACCATGTACCTTTACATCCCAACATCCGTCTGACCACACCCCCTTCCGCTTACCTTCATAAGCAGGTGTGTGGTCACCTACTCGCCTCCTTCTTCACTTTCACCACAAGGAAGTGCCTTCGGTAGATCCCCACTTGACGAGGTTGTTAGCTGAAGAAAGTTGAGACGTGTTTACATTGTGCTTATTTTTTTCTTCTCTCATAAATATCATAATGTCATAATGTCTACTTCGGAGAGTCGCAGAGCCACTCTCCACCAGCGGTTCTCCATTTCCGCCTCCGTTGTGCGTTCTGGTGCGGGGCTGTTGCCTCTCTCGTGGTTGACAGCCACGCCCGGTAGGCGTCCGATGGGTAGTTTGCCTCTCCAAGGAGCTGGTGCACCGGTGCCGTCGCCTCTGCGATGGCCTGGTCATGGCTCTGGTTCCTCTGCTTCCGGGGAATCGTCCGCTGTTGAGCGGCCGCTTCCTTTGGTTCCAGAGGATTTGAGACGCAAACTTTTTGCGTCTGCTCGCTCCCGTCGCAAGATGGTGGCTTGCAGACGCGAACGGCCTGGGTTTGGTGAATTGCTGGAGCCCAGTGAGGATGCGTCGGTCTCTACCTGCCCGATGGAAATAGAGGATTACATGGTAGAGGCAGACGGGTTCTTATTTGAAGGCCTGGTGGAGACATGTATCCCGCCCGTCCAGGTAACACTGGAGGGGGGTGAAATGTCTCCTTGGGGCGCCTTGTTTGAAGACGTCAGGGAAGACCCTCTGACTCGTCGGCAGGATGCCCTACTATCAGCCACATCGGAATGTGGCTCCTTGACCAGTCGTAGCCTGCTGCATGTGAGGGATGCGGGCTCGGTGGAGGAACGTCTGCAGGGGAACTGCAGGCTTTGTTTCCCGAGCTTATGGCGGTGGCGGCCGTTGCAAACGGCGTGCCGCTGCCGCAGCCACTGCCTGTTCCTGTCCCTGATGATCTAATAGGTCATCTCTGGCAGCGTCGCCCGGTGAGAGGGGTGGACATTGTCTACCAATTTTTCCCCTCAATGGGGGCCTATGTTCGTCGGGGCCAGGTGGTGTCCCACATCATTGGCCTCACTCCCGCCTACGTACAAGTTACGCGGGTGGCGGGTTTGGTCGAAGGTATGAGAGAGGGCGTGCCACGGCTTGATAGGCCGATGGCCGCTCTCCTCTGTCCGGAGGTGGTGTGGGAGCCGTTACGCAAGCCGGTTCCTCAAGGGAAATCGGCGAGGCGGTTGGCTTATTGAAGCGACCAGTCATTCATCTCTGGAACACAATCTCTGGCTGCCGCGTCTAACGTCGCGCAGCTGGCAAGATTCATATCCGGGATATTGACGGGCGGCATGGAGCTGAGTGATGTCCAACATGACCAGCTCACCCAGGCGGCAGGAGCTGTCCTGCATCTGACTCAGCTGCAGGCCATAGCCGCTGGGAAAGTGCGAGCCCTGGCGACTCTAACCCAGCGCCACCTTTGGCTGGAGCAGGCCTGTGTGCCGGAGAAGAAGAGAGGTCCTCTTCTAACGGCCACCCTCTCCGATGCTGGACTGTTCGGGAAGGCCCTGCAGTTGATGACCTCGACGTGCAGAGAAATGCAGGAGGAACGCTCCGTGCTTCAACCTCATTTTCCCCCTCCCGACATCGCTGGTGGAGTGAGACGGCTGCCACGTCGTCGAGCTTCCTCCACCGTGACTGCTGCTGCTACCACCGCCACTGCTGGCCCTTTGAAGGCCAGGAGGAGAGAGGGCGCCGCCGCTGCAGCCGGCCCATCTGCGCCTGGAGGAGACGGTAGGGATCGCCGTGACCAGCCGCCGATTGTCTACCGTCCCTCCGGGGCTTCCCGGGGTGGCAAATCCCGAGCGGCTCGAGGCAGCAGGCGCCGCTAGGCCCAGTGACTTTTTTCCCCTGTGGTCCCCTCTGTTAATCCCCTCCCCGGCCTCTCATATAATTTTGTTCGAAAATAAAAAGTCCCCTCTAAAGGGGGACTGTATTTTTTGTTAACAAACTGTGTGTTTCTTCACCAAAACATATGATGAGGTTGCAAAGTGTGAATCTTCACTAGTATACATTGATAGAAGGGTTGCGTTCGTGTTATGAGCTTAAGCAAGGTCTGCAGCCTACACTCGGTTATAGAAAGGTTTCTACCTCGGCCTGACACTCCACATGCAGGTAGAGGCTAGTTGTATGGTCTGTTGCTTACACAAGTAATGTTGAGCTACAACACTGTTGTGTTAGTTGCAGTAATGCTCGTATACACACGTTCCATGGCCCAGCCGTTCGCTCTCTCTATCAGTGTTTTTCTATGTACAACATAGGATGCGGGTGTAGGATTCACACACACACGCGACTTGGTTTTGTTGTAAACCCTGTTCACAGTTATCTGTGGGTAGCGAGCATTGTATTAGCTTGCGCTATTTCATTAGCATTTTACCAAAGGTATCATATGCTACAGTTGTTATTGTGTGCAGGGGGAATGGTTTGTGAGGGGGTGCCGAATAAACCCCTCCTTCCCTCTTCTGATTGGTCAGGGGGGTTTACTCATCTCCTGTTAGGCCAGTCGGGGCCAAGCCGTTAGGCGACTTGGCAGGGAGGGGGGGGGGGGGGGGGGGGAAGGGTTGCCCTAACTCTGCTCCTATTGAAAACAGGCGTTGAGTGTTGGGTTTCCCCCCGTCATGGCATACGTCACTACGCACGTTGCTATGACGATGGCTTCCGTGAGTTGGATCTTTACGTACGATCTGTTGTGTCAAGTGTCGGGATAGAGCGTAGGACTTACGGGTCCACTACGCTCGATTTTATGTGTAACTTGAGTCAGTTGGTCACATGACTCGTAGTTACCATGGCTTTTTCATTCTACGACTCACGTGGGAAGGCTCTCTGGGGAATTTCAGTCTGAAGTCCTCTGTGATAGGGGTGACTGGATGTAAAAATGTAAACAGTTTTTACCCTCGGCTGTGTAAAATGGGATTCATGTCTGTTGGTGCTTCCTTCTTTTTAATAAAAAGAGTTGGAGTATAGGACGCGCCACACCCCTCTTGTCGTTTCCCCTGGGCGCCTTGGGGATTCACTGAAAGGTCTAAATAGCCTGTTCATTGATGTGGTTGTGTCCCGACGCACGCTTAGTGCTAGCTCGGGGTGTTCTGTTAAGGATCATGCGTGTAGCTAGTACGCCTTGGTTGCTTGTGGTTAAAACAGCGTTTTTATAAAGCAACTGGGATGGAGGTTTTTTCCTCTTCCGACAACCTGTTATTGGTTCTCGACGGATTCTCGTTCATATCTGGGGGATGATAACGGAATGGATCTGAACATATGTAGAGGGGTCTCACGCCCTTGGGGTGGGCCACCGAGCGCGGTTCACACCGGCCCGTCTGGGTGGCGCCCTCTTTTCATGTTTTAGATCAACACGCATATCTGCCCCTTCTCCTAGAGTAGGCATGTCGGCGTGGTTAGGGCACGGGACTGGTTCTGGTCACGCTGGTCCAGGTCAGTTAACCCGTTTGTCCGCCGGGGATGCAGATCTGCTGTTCTGGTACCCTGAGGGACTTGGGCTTTTTTCCAGGGGGGAAAAAGGCCGGGTCAGCCCGGGGCGTCACAAGGTTAGGCGTTATAGAGACCCTTGTTGGGTACTTTGTACCTGGCACTATCATAAGGGGCTGGTTCTCTTTTCCGCACCTCTCTCACGCATGGCGGAGAGGGGGCTGTTGGGGTGGTCTTCTGGACCTCCTCTGGTAACCCTGTGTGCTTCCCGGGCCGCCGGGCCCGGTCCGAAGTAAAGTTTTGTTGATACCGTAGACCTGGGATAACCCTTTTTTCTTGAGGGGTTATAGGAACAACCACCGCATCTGGTAACGACAGGGTGGTTGGTTCCCTGGTGTGTTGGAGCAGAGTCAACTCGCGGGTAACCCGGTTGAGTGTGCCCCTGCACGTTCATGACGTCTGCCAATCGTGTCAGCCTTCTCTGCCTCGACCCCTCTGGGTGGGTTTTTTTTAATGGAGGCTTCGTCATGGTGATCAACAATGCCAGCGTCCGCACCTTCCGCCGGGAGGGCTGTTTTCCAGCTGACTCCTTTGGCGCCTGTCTCGTCCGCAGTGCTCCAGGCCTGTTGCCTGGTTTCCCCGGTACGCTGCCTGCCTGGTTAACCTTTTGAGTGCTTACGGCCATGCTGACTGCCTGTTCTACAGGGTCAGTATGCCGGGCGGTGTGCTATTGGGGGGTAAGGGCCCGCTCTTGGAGGGGCCTTATCCGAATACGCTGGCGATGTGGGGGGCGGTGTCACTAAGTGACCACCTGGTGGGGTCTTGATGCATGGCGTCATTGACCTCTCCGGGCCCCCTTTTTCCAGGGGATCCAGTCCCTTCAGTGGGTCTGGGTCTTCCTTCGCGCTCCGCTGCTACGGCCTTGCCACGGGGTTGGGTTTGCTCTTGACCCCGTGATTTTGGGGGCAGTAACGAGGTTGTTCCCTCATTCGTTCCCGGGTGGCATGCGGGTTGTGCGTGTGTGTAGTCGTGGGGTCAAGCCACGGTCTGCTCACCCTGTGCGTTGGGTTGCTTGAGTGCCTCTTTGCACGGTTGGATCCGTCGCCCTCCCGTGAACCTCCAATAGGGGGGGTATCCTCCATTAGGGAGGGTCGGGGGGGCTCGGTCCTCCCCGGTCTGATGGTTGTGGGGGGCCTCAGCAGGGTACATTGGTCGGGCTATGGCTCCCGCTCAGCCCCTGTTGCAGAACAGGTGCTGAGCAAGCCATTAACGACATAGAACGAAGGGTTATGTATATAACCCAGTTCTATGAGTTAAATGGTGCACTCAGCACATGGACGCCGCTGCGGCCCTTGATCTCGCCTTGTGGTGAAATTTTGGGAAGGAGGCGAGTAGGTGACCACACACCTGCTTATGAAGGTAAGCGGAAGGGGGTGTGGTCAGACGGATGTTGGGATGTACAGTGCAGAACAGGTGCTGAGCGCACCATTTAACTCATAGAACTGGGTTATATACATAACCCTTCGTTAACCGTAGTAGTAGTAGTGAAAGGTTAACCTTCTGTAGTATGGTATTGAAAGGATAACCTTCTGTGGCGTGGTAGTGAAAGGGTTAACCTTATGTAATATGGTAGTGAAAGGTTAACCTTCTGTAGTGTGGTAGTGAAAGGTTAACCTGTGGTGTGGTAGTGAAAGGTTAACCTTATGTAATATGGTAGTGAAAGGTTAACCTTCTGTAGTGTGGTATTGAAAGGATAACCTTCTGTAGTGTGGTAGTGAAAGGGTTAACCTTATGTAATATGGTAGTGAAAGGTTAACCTTCTGTAGTGTGGTAGTGAAAGATTAACCTTCTGTAGTGTGGTAGTGAAAGGTTAACCTGTAGTGTGGTAGTGAAAGGCTAACCTTATGTAATATGGTAGTGAAAGGTTAACCTTCTGTAGTGTGGTATTGAAAGGATAACCTTCTGTAGTGTGGTAGTGAAAGGGTTAACCTTATGTAATATGGTAGTGAAAGGTTAACGACAGGTTATGTATATAACCTAGTTATATGAGTACTGGCTAAGCGTCCCGCTCTTAAGCCATACCGAGATATACCTCATCTCATGTACCTATTGTACTCCATCAATGAAAAAACCAAATACACCTGCCAGGCCCTGCCCCTTAGTGGCGTGCTACATAGTACTGGGCATGGCCACCACTCACTTTTCCTCGGAAAAAATCGTTTCCAAAGAAAAGTTTCCCCAAGGGAACTCAGGGCACGCTAAGAGCGGGACGCTTAGCCAGTACTCATATAACTAGGTTATATACATAACCTGTCGTTATATAGCGTACTTGCATCGCGTCCCGCTCTTAAGCCATACCGAGATATGGGGTAGAGCGGACGCGAGGCCCGACAGATGCACCCCCTGAGGACCCGTAAGCCCACATCAAGGGGGAAGGGGAGTCCCGTCGCCCCATCCTTCCTAATGAAGAAGGGGCGCAGTCAACTCCACCCGAGTGTGAACAAGAGGGAACTAGAACCCCTTGAACACACAGCACAGGCGGAACCACGTGTGACACAACACACTGTGGCCCATACCCACAAACCCCTGCTACCCCACCAAAGGACGGGAAGCAGGAGAGGCCACAGACCTCAGAACCGCCTGGGAGACAGAACCCCCGGTCATGTCCATGAGGTAAAACCTTACGAAGGGACCTGGGGAGGACCATGAAGCTGCAGCACAGATGTCCTCCACCGAGGCCCCACCCAGCAGAGCGGCAGAGGCTGCCACCCCACGAGTGGAGTGCGCCCTGACGCCCCCAGGGGGAGCCAGCCCGGCCAACGTGTAGCAAAGGGCAACGCCCCCGCACAACCAACGGGACAGGCGCTGTTTCGATAGTGCCTTACGAGCATGAGAACCACCGTAACAGACAAACTGAACGGTAGCCCCGAGGCCCTGAGTACGGCTGAGGTAAATCCCCAAAGCCCGGACCGGACATGACAGGTGAAGGCCCGCCTCCAACTCACTAGCGTGAGGAGGTGGATGAAACGCCTGAACCACAATATCCCTGGCACCGCGAAGGCAGGATTAGGCCGCAGAGTGGCACCGCAATCGGAACGAAAGACAGGCACTCTGGTCGTACCGAGAGAGCACAAAGCTCACCCACGCGCTTAGCGGAGGTGACGGCCAGCAAGAACGCGGTCTTTGAACGACAGCTGTTCCAACGGCGCTTGCTCAATAGGCTCAAACGGGGCCAAGGACAACCGACCGAGGACCAATTGAAGATCCCAACTCGGAGCCAAAGAGCGTTTTACCGGCTTAACGAGTCGGGCGCCAAGCAGGAAACGCTTCACAAGAGGGTGGCTGAACAAAACATCACCCTCAAATCCCTCATGATAAGAGGATATAGCTGCTGCATATACCCTCACCGTCGAAGCCGACAGTCTATCAAGGAGAGACTGGAGGTAAACAAGGACAATATCCAGGGGGCAGGACATCGGTCCCTGCCCCCCCGCCTTACACCACTCTTGGAACATACGCCATCTGCCCGCGTAAAGCGCGACAGTGGAGGGAGCATGCGCATTCCGGATGGTATCAACCACAGAAGGGTCCATCCTCTCCAGACTTACCCTCTCACCAGCCAAACCATCAGATGTTGGCACAACACCGGGTGCTGAACAGCGACCCGTGTGCTTGAGTGAGGGCCTTCGCCGACCAAGGAATAGGCCATGGCGGAGCTACCAGTAGCTGGATCAGGACCGGGAACCACACAGCTGCGCCCCGGTCCGGCGCAATCAGGATCAAGGACCTGCGCTCCTCAACGTACCCGCCCCAACAACTGACCTAACAGATGTATGGGGAAAGAATCCCAGGCGGCACGGCATCGGTCCCAGACCTGCCTGGCTATGTCCGGACGTAATCCCCACCCGTCAGGATGAGGACCGCCCCGCGACATTACACCTGTACCCACATTCACCCTGCCGGGGATCTGGGGAGCCCTCAGGCCGTGCAGATGGAGGACGCCCATAGCCAGCCGCCCGCCGCCCGGTGCAGACGGGGGGAGCGTACTCCTCCCTGTCTGTCGATATACGACACTGACGTCGTATCAAGCGTGTTGCAACACGCTCTGAGAGGGATGCCCATAGCACTCCACCTGTTGACTGGGAAGAGGAGTACTCCACTTCCAGTCTACAGCCACCCCAGGCTGGTAGGAACCCTGCCTGGCATGAGACCTGACGATCCACCTTGACCGCCAAGGACCAGAACGTCGTCAGGGCAGAATACACTTCGTAACCCCTGACGACGCAGAGGCCCCAGTGCGGCCTCCACGCACTTGGTGAAGATGCGGGGAGCCAGAGAAAAGCCGAACGGCAGCCCCTGGTACCCATACGCTAACCCTGTAAGGAAGCGTAGGTAAACCTAGGACGGAAGATCGGGAATGCGAACACGCATCCTACAGGTCTATGGAGGAGAACCAGACCCCCACCTGACAGTGTTCAACAGGTAGGAGACGATCCAAAAAATACCGAACCTTCCCATGGTCCAACATGGGTCTGACACCCCCCCCCCCCCCCCCCCCTCCCGATTTCTCAGGCACCAGAGAACACCGGGAGGAAAACGCCACGACGATGGCTTGCTTCATCCACAGAGATCAGATCTTGTCGACCAGAGCTGTCACTGCTGGTGACCCTGACAATAGGGTCTGTACCAAACCCGAAACTGGGGGGGGTTGTGTTTTAAATACAAGTCCCCGCCTCAGCGTTCTCTCCATCCACCTCGACATATGGTACTGCCGTAGCCATATGTGATGATACTCCCAACGCACCCGCCGCCATGTGGCGCAAGTCCGCAAGGAACTGTAGATAGGCGGCCCGGTCCCACCCGCTGTGCGTAGCCAACCCTGGACCCGTGCGAGCAGAGTGTTCCGTGGAGTCGGGTCGGAACCTGACACTACCCACGAGGCAATCGCACCCAAGGGGGGACCCCGACAGAAAGGGCCGGTTTGATATGGGGGAAGCTGACATCAATCTAGGTGACAAAAGCCCCCCCACTGAACACCCCTGCAGAACATGCTGAGGAGTTGTTCTGCAGCCGGACATGCAAGGCGTGAGGACCCCATGGGTTCCTACACACCGTAGCCCTGCAGTGATATTACTACCACCTAAATCACGCGCACCTCTTCTTTTCAGACCACTGCCGATCTCGCAGGAGTGGGAGGCACCAACATGATACCTGGCCTGGCGAAGGCGAGGCCGGGGAAGCCCGCACTGTGTGCCTCAAAAGGTTTCGAGCCCCCTGCTGACAACACCTATAGTTGACAGACGTAACACCAGCCTCAACCAACACAGCTTATGGTGTGGGAGCCGCTTGACAGCACAACATTCTCACGGACAGACCCAGGCTCAGCCATCAACTGGGTGTCAGCCCCTGTCCCCATGGCCTGTAGCTGTTCCGCAACCGTTCCTACTTCCGGGGTAGGCCTGATTGGCCCCGACAGGCACGTGACCCGCCGCGGCCACGCCCCGCGGCAGCCCCAGGAGCAAGCGCGCTACTGCTGGGGTTCGCTTCGCCTTTCACATCGCTGCCGTTGGCGAAAGCAGGATGAGAGCAGGATGAGAGGCGAGAGCGTAGATTTCGCTGTGTATCATTTAATCATTTAACATTTGAAAGGCATACATTGTTGTCATACAGAAGTACAGAATACTTTTATCCAAAATGCTTCTTACTGTTACACTGTTAGAGACTGTGCAGTGCACGGCTTTAGTCTCACTCGAGTGAGGAAGACCGCTGGTTCTCCAACATACAGCCCGCTGGTTCTCCAACATACAGCGGTGTGCTCTTCAGAATGTACCGGGAGAAACGTTTACTGTACCCCGCAGACATAATAAGACCGCTGGTTCTCCAACATACAGCGGTGTGCTCTTCAGAATGTACCGGGAGAAACGTTTACTGTACCCCGCAGACATAATAAGCATATAAGCAGTGCTTACTAACATTATTAGTTACGTTATTTCTGACCGAATTAGTCATTCATTTGTCTGCTTTCGCCAACGGCAGCGATGTGAAAGGCGAAGCGAACTCCAGCAGTAGCGCGCTTGCTCCTGGGGCTGCCGCGGGGCGACTGCTGGAGCAAGCGCGCTACTGCTGGAGTTCGCTTCGCCTTTCACATCGCTGCCGTTGGCGAAAGCAGACAAATGAATGACTAATTCGGTCAGAAATAACGTAACTAATAACGTTAGTAAGCACTGCTTATATTATGCTTATTATGTCTGCGGGGTACAGTAAACGTTTCTCCCAGTACATTCTGAAGAGCACACCGCTGTATGTTGGAGAACCAGCGGGGCTGTATGTTGGAGAACCAGCGGTCTTATTATGTCTGCGGGGTACAGTAAACGTTTCTCCCGGTACATTCTGAAGAGCACACCGCTGTATGTTGGAGAACCAGCGGGCTGTATGTTGGAGAACCAGCGGTCTTATTATGTCTGCGGGGTAGAGTAAACGTTTCTCCCGGTACATTCTGAAGAGCACACCGCTGTATGTTGGAGAACCAGCGGGCTGTATGTTGGAGAACCAGCGGTCTTATTATGTCTGCGGGGTACAGTAAATGTTTCTCCCGGTACATTCTGAAGAGCACACCGCTGTATGTTGGAGAACCAGCAGGCTGTATGTTGGAGAACCAGCGGTCTTCCTCACTCGAGTGAGACTAAAGCCGTGCACTGCACAGTCTCTAACAGTGTAACAGTAAGAAGCATTTTGGATAAAAGTATTCTGTACTTCTGCATGACAACAATGTATGCCTTTCAAATGTTAAATGATTAAATGATACACAGCGAAATCTACGCTCTCGCCTCTCATCCTGCTCTCATCCTGCTTTCGCCAACGGCAGCGATGTGAAAGGCGAAGCAAACTCCAGCAGTAGCGTGCTTGCTCCTGGGGCTGCTGCGGGGCGTGGCCGCGGCGGGTCACGTGCCTGTCGGGGGGCCAATCAGGCCTACCCCGGAAGTAGGAACGGTTGCGGAACAGCTACAGGCGTCCCCATGAGAAGCGAAAAGTGGGGCCGCCCGCGCTACAACGAAGGCACGCGGCCCGCAGCCAAAGGAAACAATCAGAGCCCCCTTTTTCCGCTGGTGTTGGGGGAGGGAGTGATCGGAGAGCGGGCTGCTCGCGGCAGGACGGCGACGGCTTGTATATTCCAAGCCGAGCCCATCCAACATGGCCGATCCCTCGGCCGCCAAGGCTGTCGGCCTTGTGGACACCTGTCGATTCAACGCCCAGGATACCTCTGGCGGGGGAAAACATGGCCGCCTGTCGAGGGCCTCGTCATCGCCGCTGACGAGGCCGTGCTCTCTCTTCTTCTGGCTGCGCGGTGTGAGGCGGTGTGGGGCCTAGGACAAATACCGCCCGCGCTCCAGCGGAAGACCAAGATCCTCTGCGGAGAGGGGAGCCCTAAGCGGTTATAGCTTGCGGCTGGGTCAAAGATAATAATGTCAACAACCTTGCGCGATGTGTCGACGTCGGCTGGCCCTCAAGGCCCCGCCACCAGACACCATTTGTTGATAGAAAAAACAGCAATTCGAACACAGTTCTAATCGCTGCCAATTCCATACCGTGGCGGTACAGGCTTTAGCAGCCCACCATCCACTCGCCGGGCCGACCCACCTCATGGCGTCGGCCGGGCGGGGCACTGTTTCAACATGTCAAAAGCAAAGGACTGATGCTAATACGGAGCACCAGTGGTGGGTGTAAACAGCAACCTCCACTGTGGTGTGCACCATGAAGGGGTTAATGAATAAATGAACTAACACCACGAACATACTGTAGAATGGGCAAGCCCATGTACACAACGTTAAGGGAAGGCGGACCAGAGAGAACCAGTCCCGCATTCATTCATAATATTCACAACAGCACACCAGCCCTAGACCTCAGCCCATTTACCCATGAAGGTAAACAAAGCCCCCCCCCGCACTACTCCCCCAGTAGACACCGATTGACCGTCAGCATGAATGGTTGAGAGGAGGGAAGATTGTAGCATAGACAAACATTCCCGTAGCAGAGAGACAGAACAAAAACAGTAGCCCCACTATAGCATAGCGTTCGACGCTAATGTGGACAGCTGAGCCACAACACTGGCCGCCGCTAAATTCCGTCCTGCAGCAGTATAGCTCTACTGCCACCCGCTGGGCCGACTCGCTCTCAAGCATCGGCTCCCGGGTGGGTCACCGTCCAGCCCCGCCGAGGCACAGGATCGATGCTACCTGGCTAAGCTACCTAGCCACGGCACACCCGCCCTGCACCCTGTTGTCAACCCATTTACCCGTAAAGGGAATATAGGACTCAGCAAAACCCCCCACATTAGCTACCGACTGACCTTCATCAATGAACCGGTTTAAGAGGAGGGAAAAGCGGCAACATCCCACGGCGGGGAACATTAAAACAGTGCCCAGCATGTCAGCAGTAGTGTTAGCATTTAGTATTAGCATTAGCATTTAGCGTTAGCATTAGTGTTTCAGCAGCACGCTCCAGGATCGCTTGGAACCCGTCCACTTCAGTGGAACGTTCACCAAACCATCCCGCCCCTGGCGCCGACACACAACATGGTTGTGTAACAAAACAACCCAGCATTACTAACACTAGCATCAATGCCTGATGACACAGGGCTCACCTGTGTGCGAGCCGGCTCAATAGCCAACCTCGCACGCTGTTTCCTCGATCTGCTGCCACAAGACAAGGGAACATCAGAATAGACCCGACGTGTCGTTGGAACATACCCCGAAGATGCCAGGGGTAAGCAAATCTCCGTAAGTACCCAATATTATCTAAACTTTTTCAAATCAACTAGTTGCATAGGGCAACTTGCATCCGCTATGATGTAAACGAAATTAGAGGAAGAGTGAGTGGTGGCCATGCCTAGTACTATGTAGCACACCACTAAGGGGCGGGCCTGGCAGGTGAGGGGTGTATTTGTTTTTTTCGTTGATGGAGTACAATAGGTATATAACCTTCTGTAGTGTGGTAGTGAAAGGTTAACCTTCTGTAGTGTGGTAGTGAAAGGTTAACCTTCTGTAGTGTGGTAGTGAAAGGTTAACCTTCTGTAGTGTAGTAGTGAAAGGTTAACCTTCTGTAGTGTGGTAGTGAAAGGTTAACCTTCTGTAGTGTGGTAGTGAAAGCGTTAACCCTTTTTAGTTTTGTGTCTGTAAAAGGTTTAACCTCTTAAGCCCGAGCGGTCCAGTACCGGTACGAGATTGATATCACGGCATAAATCCATCTCTACAGAATGTATGAATTAATGTTGCATTTTTTTTCAAATGTAGCCAAGAGTAAAGACCCTAAACCTGTGAAAACAGCAGTCAAAGTGTATATTGTCAGCACTAGGTTGTTTATCAATGATTTTAAGTGTTATTAGTGAAATATGAGTTTATAGAAAGCTCAGCCCATGGGGTTGGAAAAGACGCTTATTGATGCAAGGGCTTGGCGCAACCTAACTTGAATGTAGTCTTTTTCGAGAAGAGACCCAGGACTTTTGATGGGCTTTCGAATAAATAAAAAAACGACACTTCCCAGTTCACACTAGTCCATGTCAATCAAAATCAAGCTTTTTTCAAAAAATAATTCGGGATCATATCTCACAGGTCGAACAAATCTGAATGGTATTGGCATAAAATAGAACAGTTCGTTTCTTTACCTTTCTGTGAACTTCTAGGGAAAAAAACGTGCCTCAATCTGATGAAAAATGGCGGAGCATTTTTCATTACAAAAAAGTAACTGTACTTACAGTAGATTTCATTTACGGTCTTTGCTGCCTTGTCAGGGGCGCCTGGTGGTACTGGCCACATTAAGGTAATTTATAGGCCTGATATTCTATATTCTATATTCATCTTTCAAATTGCACGTGTCCGGATGGCAAAATTCTGTACTGTACCAAAAACCCTGTAAATCATCTGCCCTTTATTAATTTGCTTAGATCTTCTGTACACTTGATCTCAAGAAAGTGCTGAACGAGCTCAGTGGAAAAAAGTAATTTTTCACGTCTGGTCAATGTTAGCATGGTGTTATTCACTGTCAAAGTGAAAATATTTATATTCTTCTTTGTTTCATTACAATTTACCAGTGATGGGCAAGCTACTTGGAAAATGTAGTAAGCTACACTACAAGTTACTCTCGATTAAATATAGCTCAACTACAATGGAAGCTATCCCCAGATAAATGTAGCAAGCTACACTACAAGAACATGGCAAAAATTGCTAACTACATCGACACTACTTTTTTCTTTTTTTTTTTTACTTCATGATCAAGTTTCCACCAAACAAATAGGCAGGCAAAAAAAAGTTCAGTTTGATTGTTTATTATAAAACTGAAAAAGCCCTCGTCTGGCTTTTTGTGTCATCCTTTTAACACTTTGATTGCCCAACCCGAGTTTTCTCGGGTTTACCCCCCGCGGGTTGAATGCCCACTCACGAGAATTCTCGTATTTTCTCTTTTTTTTAATTTTATTAGCGATCTGAAATCATATTTCATCAACGAGTCTACCGTTGGAAATCCAGCCACTCCAGGCGCTCAGATGTGAAAAAAGCGCCCCCTATCGTCTCCCAGATGGTAATTCACCCTTTTGGATTGAACTCAATGAAAATGAATGAGAAAAAAAATCCCTGACTCCACATTTTACTTCTCACTCACGCAGCCGGGGTCGATCAGCTCCACTAGTGAGCCTCAGAGCAGCGGGGATTATGTGTTTTTACAGTATACACAGTGAATCAATAAAAGGATCGATTTTTTCGAATGCCGATCAGGAATTGGAATAATCCATTTGGATACCATCTGATCTCAGGTAAGGAATCTATGTTACCAGTCTTAGGATAATCAGACTCGTTTTCACGGAGATATAAGCTTTTATGTGATTATGTGCTATGGCTGATTGACTGTGCTGATATTTCTCAGGAAATAGGAGAATCGATGTTCAGCTTGCGGCCCTCACCGTGCATGCGTACACATGTACTATAGATAATCTAGCGTTTATTTGAAAACTATTCATAAATAGACCGAAAAATGTCAACGTTCTAGAATATTCCAGTAAAGGGCGATTATCATGGAATGTCTTAATTTCTCCATGAAAACGAGTGCTTTTCAAAATGCTAGAAAACGGAAATGAAGCGATAAAAAAACAATCTGCTACGACAATGTTGACTGGAAAATGAGTCTTTGATAAGCGACGGGCAGATTAGACACATAGCCATAATTTAAAACATAGATTAGGCGATATTAACGTTAACATTGAAGTGGTGCTGGGCATTCAAGGAGGTCAAAAGGCTTGGGCAGTGAAAGTGTTAACATGAACTTGTATTATGTACAAAATGTTAATAAAGTATGAGGAAAGAACTGTGGAAACGTAATAAATAAAAGGCAGTGAAACAATAATCAAATAAACACCAAAATAGTTTAGCTGGGTGCAGCCTCTACAAAAGAAAATAAAGAGACCATTTGGTCAATGTTTGATCAGTTTTTATAGTATAGTTTGTTGATTACTTTTGATGCAGTAATGGTCTTTTTCTTTTCTATTCTATCTTTATATATTATTTATCCATAAACTCTGCATCTTCTGGCTGCCTACCCTCTCCTAGCTGAAACCTGCCTACTTTATCAACCAAAAACACACTTCTTCAATATCTGAATTTTAACTAATAATAACTGTTTTACTGCATTTCACTATTATGCTACCATGTCTATACTAACACCAACTATGCTATTATGTCTATACTACTACAGTATGTACTCAGAGTATAACACTCAAGCTCGACACTGCTAGACAAACAATACTACTTATCCTTGGCTGCTAGATATGTACCACTCCTGCTGACTTGTTGTACACAATTTGTAAGTTGCTTTGAATGAAACCGTCAGCTAAATGACCAAATGTATTTAAATATGTAACTCACAAAACATTCCATTGCCCCAAAATCATGTGGGGACCCCCCCTGGGGGTCCTGACCCACAGGTTGAGAACCACTGCTCTATGGTGATCTTTTCCCTCTTAGTGTATGTATGTTAGTTTGTTTTTTCTTTTCTCCACCCCCATAATATTGTTAATTTTCTGCCTACAGTGAAACATGATAGCAGCTATCTGTTAGTTAAAGCTGTTGACAAAAAGTGCACTGACTTGTGTGCTGTTTGGGAACAGTTGACAATGTTTATGTAAAGCTTTTCATCAGCTCACCTGAATATGTGTTCTCAAGTTAGTGCTGGCCGTGTGGGAAGTTGAGAGCGCTTCGTTTTTGGCTGACACAATAAACACCTAAACACATATGTTTTAGGTGTTTTTTCAGTCAAACTCATAAATTTTTCCAGATAGGGCCATGGAGAGGCATTGTTGTTATTGACATCATCATCTTCATCAATGCCATCAGCCCTGGAAACATCGAATCCCTCTGCCATTTCGCGCGGACTGGTTCATGTAATCTGTTAAATTGCATTCATTCATTCAGTGGTCTGTGTTTTGATTTTCACTTCCTGATTTGCGGAGCTGGAGTCCCGCCCTATCCTGCCTCTGATTGGCCTACCCGTAATGTTTTGGCCTAACCTTACCCAATCGTGAGTCGTCATACTCATATCTAAACCAACCAACCAATCATAGTGTGTTTTCTCCGGGGAGTTTTTTTTTCCTCACAAATCTTTATTTAGTCTGTTTCTCCGGATAGTAGCATGTAGCGTTTTGCTCACGCTACTCACTACTTCGTTCTAAAAATAGCTGCACTACAGAGAACGCTACTTGGTTCAAAAGTAGCAGCAACGCTACCATCACGCTACTGAGAAATGTAGTTAAGCTATGTAGCGTCGCTACTTGTAGCTAGCTACTGCCCAACACTGCAATTTACTCAAGCATAGTAACAGACACAATATTTCTGACACTGGGAATACATTCCCTGAGGTCCATAGAAGTCCCTAGATAGGAACATGCAAATAGCCTTGTATAAGTGGAGCAATCTTCCATTTACTTGGGTATATACTTTTAGGCAAATTTTCTGAAAATATGGGTAGGGCTTAAGAGGTTAATGGGCAAGAACTGAGTTCCGATGTTTATACGGTTGTATGTATAAGTGCTATAGCAATCTCAAATACAAGCCTGTTACTTCTGCCAATAAATGCTATTGCGGGGTAATTTTCGGATCAGTATATCTATCAATTCAATAGGATTTAATAGATCTAAAAGTATCTGCAGATACTCTTTGACTCATCGTTAAAAGTGTGCCACCGCCCACCGGCACCACACACTGTCAAAGGAACAAATGGATTCTAAGAAAAACCCACAGCATTTGTTTGTGGATTTGGGGGGGGGGGGTGAAGGGGGGTGCATTGTGTTTATTCTTCCGAGGATAATTATCCCGGGTTGACATCTGAGTGGACAGTTGCGACGCTGGACGAGGTCAGAGGACGTGGGGGGAGGCATCTGGGGAAGAGGAGGCTGTGAGCAGTCCATTAATGCTGAGGCTGCGGCTGCCAGCTACACACACACACACACACACACGCACACACACACACACACGCACACGCACACACACACACACACACACACACACACACACACACACACACGCACACACACACACGCACACGCACACGCACACACACAATCACACACACAAACAAGGCTGAAGATGAAAGCCAAGCCAGTAATGACAAACAAATTAGTGCCCGGGCTGTGGGGAGATGGAACCCGCAGATGTGTCCCCTGTCCGTCTTCCAGACATGAAAGGGAGGCGCGGCTCGGCGTCCAGATTGAATTACATCATCAACTCGCTTCGCGCGGCAGCTCCTAGCGGCTATTCTCGCTGCGGCTGCGAGGCGAAGGCCGGTGGGACAAAAGAGCCACTTTAGGAGCTTGTTGCGGTACATGCAGCAGAGCAGATGCTGAGCTAGGTGAGTTCTACACACCTCTGTGACTCCTTAACACTTTCAGAGCCCAAGCTTAATCTTGATTTACCGCTTGAATGCCCACCATCCACTTCAATGTTAGCGCTAATAACGCCTAATCTATGTTTTAAATTATGGCTATGTGTCTAATCTGCCCGTCGCTTATCAATGACTCGTTTTCCAGTCAACATTGTCGAAGCGGATTGTTTTTTTATCGGTTCATTTTCGTTTTATGGCATTTTGAAAAGCCCTCGTTTTCAAGGAAAATGTAAATATTCCATGATAATCGCCCTTTACCGGAATATTCTAGAATACACAAAAACGTTGTAATTTTTCTGCCTATTTATGAATCGTTTTCAAATAAACGCTAGATTATCGATAGTATATGTGTAGGTATGCACGCTATATAGGCGATCTGAAAAATCGATTCTCTGATTTCCTCAAAGCGATTGCCCACACACACACACACACACACACACATAGGGCGAACGCTGAGATCTCAGCGAATACAACTCTGATTATCCCAAGACTTGTAAAATAGATTCCTTACCTCAGATCAGATGTTCTCCAAAAAGATCATTCCAATTCCTGATCGCCATTCCAAAAATCGATCGTTTTTATTGATCCAACGCTACATACTGTACATATTCCACGCTGTTCTGAGGCTCCACAATGAATCCGATCGGCTCGGGTTACATGCCTGAGAAGTAAAATGTGGATTCCGGATTTTTCTTTTCTCATCCATTTTCATTGAGTCCATTCCAAAAGGGTGCATTACCATCTGGGAGACGATAGGGGGTGGTTTTTTCACATCTGAGCTCCTACAGGGGCTGCATACCAACGGGAGACTCGGTTGATGAAATATGAATTCAGATCGCTAATAAAAAAATAAAGCGATAATTGTCGTCGTGGGCATTCAGGCATTGGGCTGATAAAACATCTTATCACTTTTTGGGCATTGAAAGTGTTAAGAGCCCCCCTATCAGTGGGCCAACCGCTCCCAAAATATGGGTGGCTATAGTGTGGTGGTGAAAGGGTTAACCTTATGTAGTGTGGTAGTGAAATGGTTAACCTTATGTAGTGTGGTAGTGAACGGGTTAACATTATGTAGTGTGGTAGTGAAAGGGTTAACCTTCTGTAGTGTGGTAGTGAAAGGGTTAACCTTCCATAGTGTGGTGGTGAAGGGGTTAACTGTCTGTAGTGTGGTAGTGAAAGGGTTAACCTTCTGTAATGTAGTAGTGAAAGGATTAACCTTCTGCAGTGTGGTAGTGAAAAGGTTAACCTTCTGCAGTGTGGTAGTGAAAGGGTTAACCTTATGTAGTGTGGTAGTGAAAGGGTTAACCTTATGTAGTGTGGTAGTGAACGGGTTAACCTTATGTAGTGTAGTAGTGAAATGGTTAACCTTCTGTAGTGTGGTAGTGAAAGGGTTAACCTTCCATAGTGTGGTGGTGAAGGGGTTAACTGTCTGTAGTGTGGTCGTAAAAGGGTTAACCTTCTGTAATGTAGTAGTGAAAGGATTAACCTTCTGCAGTGTGGTAGTGAAAGGGTTAACCTTCTGCGATGTGGTAGTGAAAGGGTTAACCTGTTAACGTTCTGCCACAATGTTGCGTGCATATATCCCCTTCCTACTTTCCCCACGTGGAATGCACCCGATTGGATAAATGACACGCTGGTGCTCTAGTGCGACCTCTAGTGGTGGACTATCATCTACACAGCACCTTTAAGCTTTTTCAACACGGTTGCAAATAGTTGGCTGAGAGACCCATTAAAACAGCTAATGCGACCCTAATGTTAGCATGTTTCAACTTTGCGCCAGTGTTTCAGAAATAAGTGCTGACTGTCCCCATGGACATAGTTAATTAGTGTCTCCGAGCTTAATTAACACAATACAGCACACAGTATCTCCCCGGGCTCTATTTTATCTTCCATCTTTTTTATTGTTAGTCCTAATTAAGCTGATCAAACACCAGCCAAGCAGGCCCGGAGCCACGTAAGGTCATGCGAAAATAAGTATGTACAAACGTGATGTACTACACTCATCGCTCATTACTTTCCTTAATGGTTACTCCTCGGTAATGATAATTAGTTACACTGCTCGTTGCAATGGTTTGGCTTTAGCCTACACGCCCAAACATCTTCCTGCTCAGTGTGGAGCAGAGAGGCTCTTTGGAGAGAAGAGAATGCTACGCAGCCGTCTCCACTCCTCCTCGCTCAGCTGGCATACCTCATCAACATTAACCCTGCAAGGCCCACAGTTGCAAATGTGTAACATTTGTATTTTATAAAAAAAAGGGGTATAAATAATTAGTTTTCCTTTTTCACCTAAACATCATCATTGGATCCTATTTTCTTTCCATTTAGTTGTTCTTTTAATAAAATCACAATTCTTAAAAATATGGCTTATTGATGTTATTATTCATAATGTATACTGTTCTGTGGCCAAATAATAAACCATAACCATATAAATGAACCCTTAAGTTGTTTTAGTGAAGTATATAGACATTTGCCATGTTATTCTGACAGTGAGTAAAAATGGCCTATAGGAAATTGATAGAAGCAGAGTTGTAATATTACAACATTTCATAATTTTTTTAACACTATATTTTCCTCTCCAAAGTACTCCTACAACACCATCTGAAAGGTTGAATAATTTTTTTTGCAAGTCGAAATATATTGCGGGGTTAAACCTAATCAATGCATCAGCCAATGGGAACCAGGCAAGGGGATAAAAAAAAGGTTACATGCGACAGTTCAGATTAGAAAGTGAACTGATGTAGTAGAGATGTAATTGACTATTTTAAGTTTTTATTTCATTTTATTGTATTTTTTATATATATATATATATTTTTATATATCTTTTTCTTATTATTTTAATTGTATTACTAATTACATTCTGTGTTTGTATTCTGTTTTATTCTTTTCTTGTGAGGTCAGCAGGAAGACTAGCGGTCATTCATTTAACAGCTAATGGGGGTCCTAATAAAACAAAACAGGATTACCAATAAGGAGCTCAGAGGGGGAAAAGTTCTGTAAGTAAGTACAGTACCTTCTGTTACTTTGGAACGCATCGCCCTCGCACGCTTAACTCACAGCATCATTGTGCCATTTATCATCTTCCCAGAATACTCCTACAGCAGAGAATAGCAACAGCTTCAACAGCCAGACGGTGACTCATGCCGAGGCATGAAAGCAGACTTTCAAAAACAAGATCACTTTATATGTGACACTTAACAATAAACTTAGAACAGACGTTTCCTTTGTCTGTTCTTTCGCACCTCCAGAGTGAAAAGAGAAATAAATAAATAAATAAAAGAAAGTGTGATGGCGTGGCGTGGCGTGGCCAGCTGCAACCTGCGACTGGGCGACAGTCTGGGGGAAAATTAATGAGGTCAGCCATTTTGATCAGTTAACAGTATTATCTGGCGGCGGGGGGGCCTGGCCGGTGGCGTGCCGGAAGACAAGAACGGCGTGACATTTTGCTTAATTAACTTGGTTGCCGTCTGTGTGACGCGGCGGAGCCGGGCCCTCACTCGTAGAGGATCCTATTCCACGACGTCGGCCTCTCGAGCTGAATCTGTTATGGTTTGAAACCGACCCCAATCGCACAACACAAGACATGTATTAGAGTAAGCCAAAACAGGGCAATATTTATTAAATAACAAAAAGCGGCACAGTCCCTTTAAGGGAGAACACAAAAAACACAAGAGTCTATGAATATGAAACTGCGGCACTGTGCCTTTAACAGGCGAACAGGCTAAGGGACCAGGGCTAAGGGCCAGGGCTAAGTGTCAGGGCCAGGACCAGAGCTAAGGGCCAGGGCTAAGTGTCAGGGCCAGGACCAGGGCTAAGTGTCAGGGCTAAGTGTCAGGGCTAAGTGTCAGGGCCAGGACCGCTTACAGGGATGAGGACAGGGTTACGACGGCGGAGGCCGGGCACCGGGACAGGAGCCCGACGGCGGAGGCCTGGCACGGGGACAGGGACCCGAAGGCGGAGGCCGGGCACGGAGATCCTCCTCCCGTCCCTACACCGAGTAGGGCTCTGCTGCGCAGGAAGGAATCCTCCTCCTCCTCCTCGGATGCTGCAGACGGGCAGCGCAGAACAAAGGGGGTCCGAGGGGAAACGGGATGGGCACACGCCATCCTCCCGTGGAATACTAGGGAGCGACGGTGAGCCTGGGTCCGAGGGGAAACGGGATGGGCACACGCCATCCTCCCGTGGAATACTAGGGAGCGACGGCGAGCCTGGGTCCGAGGGGGAACGGGATGAGCACACGCCATCCTCCCGTGGAATAATAGGGAGCGACGATGAGCCGGGGTCCGAGGGGAACGGGATGAGCACACGCCATCCTCCCGTGGAATAATAGGGAGCGACGGCGAGCCTCACCCCAGGAACGAGGATCACGAAGAGACGCCTTCCTCCCGTGGAATCGGGAGCGATGGCGAGCCGGCTTGACGTCTGGAGTGGGAACACTGGAAACCTCCCGTAGAGAATTAGAGAGTGAAGGCGGTGTCCCACTCCAGGCAAACGGCGACAGGTGGTGATGGCTGGCACGTCGTCTCACGCCGGAGACGCGGCAGGTGATGGTAACGTACAGAATACAGAACGAACACAGAGTCCAGAACACAGAACGACCCCACAAGGACTGGAGGGGAGTCTGCAACCTAAGTACTCTCCAGACCTGATTGCAAACTCCCAACAGGTGCGTGAAGGTAGAGGAACAAGAATGTCCAAGGGTGTGGGCTGGTGAAGAGAGTAGACAGGGAAAAAAGGTCCAGGGACAGGCGAATCCTCACAGAATCCTTCATTAAAGAAAAGGCCATTGGCTATATCCTCCCACCGTGTGTGGCGTTATTGGTTGGTCGGTTTTTATCTTTTGCGGCCTCAACTCTTAAATCCTTGGACTCTGTCTGTCACTCTGCCCCTCAGATACATTACTGTCTGTCACTCTGCCCTCAGATACATTACTGTCTGTCACTCTGCCCTCAGATACATTACTGTCTGTCACTCTGCCCTCAGATACATTACTGTCTGTCACTGTGCCCTCAGATACATTACTGTCTGTCACTCTGCCCTCAGATACATTCAGAGTTTTTTTTTTATTTGCCACATGGAATCATACAATCAGAGTTTCTTCATTACACAATCATAAATATCATTCCATGGACAAATTACTTGGGACAGACGTGACACTCATCACTGTGTCCTTTATGAGAAGGTTGGCCCTCTCTGACGGAAAGGCGCAACAAACACTGGTATTTGTAAATGATTTGTTATTGGTAAGCTACCTCCTTATATCACAACATTACTGGAATGGAATGGGTAAATCTGCATTTTACTATGATGTCCCTAGCTCATGGATATGAACCCCAACAACCCCTAAAGATTGAGATTCTCCCCTCTGTTGCAGAATTGAATCACTAATCATTGACGATCAAGTTGTACGTGTTCTAATTGATTTGTTATCTTTGATTTGTCTACCCTCGTCTTGTTTTCTTATTGTTTTAAGCGATATGTGTGGTTTTTATGGTGTATTTAGGATCGCTTATGGAAACTTGATTTAACTGTAAATGAGGGGAAACCTCAGTAGCCTTTCAAAGGTTTGGAATTCAATTAAAGTAAATGTTATTTCCGACAGTGAACCTTAACACTTTGGCGACCAAAGTCCCGCGGCGATTTATAGTCCAGAGGACCGAGCTTTGTCAACAAACCGATGTACTTTCTAACAGCTATATATATACTTTATAGTATTGCTATCTGTCCATTCTCATTGTCACTTGAGTGCATAAACCGTGCCTTCATAATGGCTTAAAGAAAATAAAAATCCATCGGTTGGTTGTCATTATAGCGCCGTGAATATAAGGTTTATCGCAGTTTTCGCCTCGTCTTTTTTCTGGGGAGCTAGATATGAGGCTAAAGGCTAGTCACGTTATATCAAACGCCATTTCTGTTGTATATATACAAATGAAATAAAACAAACTGCGTAGCATCCAGACTATTACAGAGCATCTATGGATGAAATGGGGGCGGCGGGGACGCCGATTACTATTATTGATTAGCAATACAGTGTGCGTTCAAGTAGCCATTTTCACTAATTGATCACGTTGCATTTTAAAACAAGCTCCAATCCGGCTGTAATTTGGGTGAATAGTATCCTACCGTCAGCCCATGTGATCGCCGGCAGCATTTCGTCATAATACATCGGCATATGTTCATTGGCTGATCATAAATCCCATTATTCCAGGCTGAAATCTGCGCTTCCAAACGTGATCAAAGATGGATGATGTTCGTTTGGGATACAGGCTCAAATGAAACGCCCACAGACAGTAAAAAAAATTATTCCCCAATCGGCCTCAATGATACTGCAGTGGAGCGATGGCGCCCCTAAGAGGATCTGGCCGGTATTGCATGTTGCAGAAATAAAATATGCGGGTAGGTCCCCAGAGTCGATCGGGGACGTTAATACGGTTATTAATATGGAATAAAACAATAACAACTCTGGTCCACAACGCATGGCACCGTAACACGTATAACTCGTGGCTGGTCCTTAAAGTGTTAAAGGTCCAGTCATTGACCGACATTATGGTGTTGACTAGTTTGTCGTTCATAAAAGGTTGACCACTGTTGAACTTTGGAGGCGATTGTAGTCCAACAACAGCCAGTCAAATAAATAGATTAAAATGTATTGTCATTGCACAGCACATGTACAGTACAACGGAAATAAGGTGGCACCTAACGAGAGTGCAAAGTAACAGTAAAGTGCAACAATATACAGTGTGATTAACTGTAAACAAGACATAATGTCACACACAGGGCCGCCTGGGAGAAATGCGAGGCCCTGTGTGAGATTTTAAATATATATATATATAATTTATTTTTATTTTTTTTCATACAGTCAACATATTCTTAAATAATAGCGCTGCCCGAGGCTGGGCATGATACAGTCAACATATAGCAAGAGAGAGAGCGAGAGAGAGCTCCCGTTCTACAGTCAATATACAGTGTACAGAGAGAGAGAGAGAGAGAGAGAGAGAGAGAGAGAGAGAGAGAGAGAGAGAGAGAGAGAGACACATTGGAAAGAAATTGAAATGCTATTTGGCCCTAAACAGAGAGTACACAGTGGCAGAATACCTGAGCACTGTGACTGAAGATCCTTGACTAGGTACAGACTCAGCGAGCACAGCCTAGCCATCGAGAAAGGCCGCCATAGGCAGACTGTGTGTGTTAGAAAGAGAGAGAGAGAGAGAGAGAGAGAGAGAGAGAGAGAGCATGTGTGTTTGTCGTGTGTGTGTGTGTTAGAGAGAGCATGTATGAGAGAGATAAGCAAAGATGAGCCCCTAAAGAATATTCAACTTTTAATGGAAGAACAAAACAGAAGGAAAAGATAACTTCACAGAGGCAACATGAATATACATAGATCCAAAAGGACAAAGATCAACACTTAAATCCAAAGAGAAGAGGGTCTATACCAGAGAAAACAAAGCAGCAAGGAGCCAATGGCTGACATCAGCTAAATAGGCTAGCCAGGTACTGACACCAGGCCACACACAGCTTTGGCCAACGGCCCAATGCTACTCAAGCTACACAAACGACCAAGACAATTCACACACAGCACATGTCGTATCTCCAAATGTTGTGAAGTAACATATGTTTTGCCTGGAAAAAAACATCGTTATTAACAAAACATTCGAGAGGGGAAGGAAGGAAGAGTGGGGTAATGTCATGACATTTTCATTCATCTACCTGCACCAAGGAACGCAGGGGGCGAAAGGCCGCAACACAGGTCTCCACATTGACGAAAGGCCTCTCGCTGGCGGGACAAAAAGAAGCTATGGCCGGAGCCTTGTCATGGTGCAGGCCCGACTACATCTTCTGTCAAAGATGATGTCGTAGTCAGAGTGCCAGAACCCCCTGCTATTCTCACGGCTAATGTCAATGGTCGTAGCACAAGCTAACAGCTAACGCTAGGCTAACTGATAGCATCAAACTAACGTTCCCAGCCGAGCGCAGCCGGCAGCTAACGTCGTAGCTAAACAGCTAACTGGCTAACAGTTAGCTCAACCCGGCTATCGCTAACCATTAGCTAACGCAGAAGCAAGCTATGCGGCTACCACTGAAAAACTGTACAACGTGAGAAAAGCAATACAGGTGCTGACACCAGGCCACACACCGTTAGCTACTAGTACTACAACAGCTAGTCGGCCAGTTTGGCTCCAGAGAGAGAGAGAGAGAGAGATATCCCGACTGAACCACACTTAATATTATAACGTAGCTAAAGCTAACTAGCTGTCCCTGTCTTTAGCCGGGATGGCTAGCCTGACTGAACTGTCTAACATGCAACAACTTTCATCTTCAGTCCATCTGCCGAACGATGTCCTCTTCATCTTGGCTGGCATAACCTCCAATGCTGCACGCGCGAAATAGTCAGACGCTAGTGATGGGTCGGTCATGAGCGACTTGTTCATAAGAGCCGATTCATTGCCGTGAGCGTGAGTCGAATCGCTCACGTCTGGCCAGGGTTCGAATTATCATCTGAGAGCTATGGGGGCCCCCTGAATATTTTTTTTACTATTATTTTCCTGAAATTGTGGCTGTTTTCGAAGTCATATTTAGAGGAATATCTCATTAGAATTTGTCTAATACTAAGTAATAATGACATCACACAACAGTCTAATCATTAGACTATTGTGTGATGTCATTATTCAGTCTCATTCTTAACCATCAATATTTGTTCATTTTCTTACTCACCTCGGATATATAATGCCATATTTACTTATTTGCATTTTGCATCTGATTTCAATTTTTTTTTTTGAAAAATGAGACAAAATGTATGAACTTGAATTAACATTTATTTGTCTCTGCACTTATAAATCAAAAACTAACAAAATAATCGAATGGAAAAAAACAACAGTAAGTAACATTATCATCTGATAATAAAATGAACATAAAAGCTGCCCTCTAGTGGCCGGCGATAAACTCTTCATACTTGTATAAATCAAAATAAATAATGTTATAAACAAATGTGCACAGGTAATCAAGCAACTCTGCATCTGTGCCCTGATCAAGTTCAACAAGGTCAAGAAAAACATTGTCCACATCTCCATCCCCAGTGACATCACATCTGACATAAATTATCATGTAAGCTTTTCCATGAATTGTGCTTTCATCCAGTGTTATACTGATACGTGAATCCTGCGATTTGACATGAGAAACACATTTTTTTTTCATCTCTGTGGCAATGTGCTCTATGATCTGTGCACAAGAATGATCAGATCGGTGAGCTGGCCCGACTGTCGCACCGTTCAACTCATTAAGTGTCATAAGGGGGTTCAATTTGGTATAAGGCAACCTTTCTTTAGCGACAGTATATGCTGCCCTGAATGAACTTGGCTGTCTCCTTGAGCAAAGCAGATGTGATTTCGCTCACTTTTCTTGGAAGCACTTCCTTCTGGTTTTGACTTTCTATTTCTATAGCTTGCTTATGAGCAACGCTATCACTGTGCAAGTATATTTTCTTCCTCAACTTCTTGCTCTGAGAGCTAGTCACAGTCCCATTCATCCACTGCTCTGCCAAATGGGCTCCAAATGATTTATTTAACAATATCTTGGCGTTTTTACATGGAAGGCAGCCAATGCATCCCTCCGTGGCAAATAACCAGCTATATTTATTTTTCCAAAAGTTCCACTGACTCGGACCCCAGCATTGTGGTGGTTGAGTAGCAGCGCAGTCCAGGTCTAGTGGTGGAGACTCGGGTCTGGCAGTGGCAAACGGCGCGGTAACAATAACAGGTGCACTGCGCACAGGAGCAGCAGAGCTAACACTAATACTAGCACTAGCAGTGTCAACTTCAGTGACAGTAGCACTGCTAGCTGCTGCACTAACAGCGTCAGTCTTTGGCCTTTTTATAAAACCAAAGCTGTCCAGCTTTGTACAGCCTTGCGGCGGGTTGAGCCTTTTTTTTGGCGGTATGTGGCGTACTGTTTAGTGTTTATGTTTTCTTTTTTTTTAAACTTTATTTTTTTAGCGTTTATCGCTTTTCTGGTCAAGCATGACCGACAGTTGTAGGGTGAAACGGGAGAGAGAGCAGGGGGAGACATTCGGCAAATGACGGCGAGTCCGGGAATCGAACTCGGAGTCAACCAGATCCGTGACGCAGCACGGAGTCCCGCGCGAGCGCGGTAACATGGTGTGCTACTGGAGCACCCAGTGTTTATGTTTTCAGTTGCAGCCTGCAGGACACAGACGGACCGGCAGCCTTCTGTTTACATCAGCTGCTTCTTCTTCACTAGGTTGGAGTAGCGTTAAACTTATGGGGCGACGCTCATGGGCGACACATAGCGGCTTGGAGGTGAAATGCAGCCTATTCCACAACATTAATTACTCTGTTCTTTTAAAAACTGAAAAGAAAAATATGATCTATTAACAATTTATTTAGGTAGCATAAATAATACTAATTCGTACATAAAAAAAAAAAAAATTATATAATTTTTTTGAGAGACCCCCACAGGGGGTCTTGACTATGGGGGCTCAGACTATAGCTATGGGGGCTGAGCCCCCATTGGTCCCCTCATAATTCGAACACTGCGTCTGGCAATGAGTCGGTTCACGCCCCCCCCCCCCCCCCCCCCCCCGGCACGCACACAGACACACACAATGAACTCAAAAGACGCTACCTGGCTGTAACCCCTCCCCTCATTGAAACCAATTCTGCTGCCTGCAGAGCCTCAGAGCCAGGAACGTGTCTAATGTGAAATATATAAGCATATAAGTAAAACTAGATTTTAGGTCTGTGATGAAAAAGGGCCTCGCGGGAAGGGGGGCCTCGCAAAAAAAAAATAATAATAATAATAAATAAATAAATTTATTTTTATTTTTATTTTTATTTTTTTGTTGCGAGGCCCCCCTTCCCGCGAGGCCCTGTGCGACCGCACTGCTTGCACACCCCCTGAGGCGGCCCTGGTCACACACTGTCACTGCCTGGCTATACTCTCTCTCTCTCCCTCTCTCTCTCCATCTCTCTCTCTCTGTCTCTCTCTGTCTCTCTCGCTCTCTCTCTCCCTCTGTCCCTCCATCTCTCTCTCTCTGTCTCTCTCTCTGTCTCTCTCACTCTCTCTCTCTCTCTGTCCCTCCATCTCTCTCTCTCTCTCTCTCTCTCTCTCTCTCTCTCTCTCTCTCTCTCTCCATCTGTCTATCTATCTATCTCTCTCTGTCTCTCTCTCTCTGTCACTCCATCTCTCTCTCTCTGTCTCTCTTTCTGTCCCTCCATCTCTCTCTCTTCTCTCTCTCTCTCTCTCTCTCTCTCTCTCTCTCTCTCTCTCTCTCTCTCTCTCTCTCTCTCCTTGTGCGCATGCGTGTGAGTGGAGCGGAGTTCGGAGCTTGGTGAGTGACTGCGTGTGAGTGAGTTTCTAACTTTTTCTATCTTTTCTATTTATATGTTGTTTGTCAAGTTGTGAATTAGAGTGTTGCTTATTTGTTGTTAGGTTGCTGTTTTAGTGTGTGTTGTTGTGTTAAACGGAGTTTAGAGGTTTGTTCTCAGTCCGTTTGTCTAGGCAAAATAGCAGGCGCGCAGGATGGCTGATTTGAACAAATTGAGTAGGAAGCACGGCATTAAGATTGGCACCGTGTTCCCCTGCTCAGTTGAAGAGGTTAGTTTAGCGGTAGGTAAAGTTGTTGGTTACAACAGTATTAAGTCTTGATAAGGCATATTCTTTTATTGACCTTGAAAGATGAGGAGAGGGTGTTAGAGTATTTACACAAACAGCTGAGAGTGGAGAGTTCCAACTTAGCTTTGGTGAAGGCCGAGCAGAAGTCTCCCGATCCGAATCACATTGTCATTTTTATAGTCAGCTGGTTGGTGTTCTGAGCGAATGAGGTGGCTTTCTTCCAAATTAGCATGAAGAAAGGTTCTGGACTTTAAACAATGTCTATATAAGGTAAACAGTTGAAATGACAAGGGTCTAGAATTACATCTGTCTCCTGGTAGTTTCAGACAGCTGGGGTCATGGTGACACATAGGCCTATTTTAATACCATATCATAATAACACATTTTAATGGTACACACATTTGTAGATATCTTATGGTTCTTACAATAGATAAATGGATTGATTCATAGGTATTATACATTATTCTAGATCCTGACAATGCTCCCTTTCAGTGGTCAGCCAAAACCGTCACCTCATCAGTTCTTGGGGCTGTGTGGCTTTTTACCAACAGCTGCACTGACCCTTCCGGTAACAAATAGATTGTGACACCTCAGTTTGGCCACAGAATAGGAAGACATAAAATACATGTATCTAGGGACATAAATAAATAGATTTTATCCCACAATCCCCCCTTTCACATCATTAATGATGTGAACAACCTAAAGATATAAAACAAAATGACCAAAACTCTCAGAACACCAACCATAATGATATGGAAAAAACCTCCAACCCTTTGTATGAGCGTGAAAACCCCTGCGACCAGTCGTTACTTTTGCAGGGGAAACTCTTACTCACCATCCCACTGGCCTTAGCGATCGTATTCCTCAGAATACACAAAGGGTGAGACTGCATAAGCAGTAGAACATAAGGCATAGAACTGAACAATAAGAGCATCAATAGTACACAATAAGAGCATCAATAGTACAGTTGTATAACACATCCATAATACAAGGAAATAAACACTAGCTCTATAAATCATCAAGGAAAAGGGAATGGAAAAACGGGGACCCTCATAGTTATGTATTGAAATAAAATACCACCCCCCTTTTGCGTGGTGAATCAAAATATAGCAATGACAATCAATATGAGGAGAACTTTCATTCACTCAAAAATTCCTTTCATTTTACCAGTAGGGCAAGCCTGGGGTGGAAAAATGTTCCGGAGTCTTTATTGACTTCCCATCTGGTTCACTTTCATACTTTTCATACTCACTTTCAATTGATGTAAACCTTTGTATGCAACAGTGATATCTGTCTCCAAATTTAAATGAAAAGGCATAAATAGACTACATCTGCTTACCTATGTACTGATAATATAACGTATATAACTCATATCATAACTGGTTGCGTCAGTTTAATTCATATAACATATCAAACCTTATATCGGATTCCAGGGGCAGAGACATTTTTATAAATGAAATAAATCCTATGATCTCCTTGTTATAGTATAGTCTTCTGCTGTTGATAACATATATACTGTATGTAACTCCTGCAATGTAGTTGAGGGTCCAAGGGTTACTGGTGATGAAGGGTCCAAGGGTCACTGGTGATGAATTGTCTATATCAAAAGTGGTCAACATTGTTCTTTTCACAGTCTAGCATGTGTTGTGGCCGCTCTTACTCACACCATACTCCTTTCCCAAGTCTGCAATCTGCGGGAGACAACATATTTTCCCCCTTCATGTATTCTCCGCTGCTTCATGCTGAATGTATAGCAAGGAGGTCGCTCCATGTGACACCGGGCTGTGTCCAGGCTGGAGACGTCCACGAGTGAAGAGTAGTCCGCGGTTTGTGTGATCCACGGTGGTGAAGCCTCCCTCGGATGGGGAGTGGCAGGGGCACAGGCCTCATATCCAGCCTCGGTGATGATCTGATGAGCCTCAGGTGTGTAGGTTGACCAGGTAGATGGCGTGGAGAAGGAGGGACAGGAAGCTGCCCATATAAGGGCGTGGAGACTGCTGCCAGACAGGGGAGAGAGAGAGGGAGAGAGCCTGGCTGTGGCTGTAACATGTATCGGATTCTTCTCCCTCCGGTGAGCCAAATGTTCTAGATGTGTGATGACACTAGCAATGGAGCAACCAAACGTTTCTTGGTCCTTTTCCTCTGGGCAGGTAGTGGCTCCTCAGCTAATTTGATTATATTCTAGAACCATTCAGGATTGACCTCTGAACTTGTTCATTTTGTTGAGTACTAAACCAACCTATAAGTCTAGTAAATATAGTGAAGTATAGCCACCATTAATTAGGAACTATTTCCCATAAAGTCTCCTATTGTGGCATTCTCTGTCTATATATTCTTAATTTTCTAAATTAATCTAATTTAGTATCTGTCCCTGGAATCCCCCCCCCCCCCCCTTTAAATTTACCTTAAATTTACTCCCACTGAAAACAGTAACCCGAGAATTTTATCTAAACTGCGCGGTAACCGCTCTCCTACATTCCATCTCTTTTTCCAATGATGTAATCAAATTGAACCTATAAACAAATGTAAAAAGGTGCTACAAAGGTTTCTATATTCCTACAATACTCTCCTCACACTCTTTACTTCCAAGCTTCCTCAATTTTTCAAAAGCAGAAGGAACAAAACAGATACACATTGAAACACTTATTAATGACTCACTTAAAGAAACAAACAGACAGACAAACAGAGCACAATAAGGTAATTCAGGGTTTACCCCCCTTTCGTGATGACCTTATTATTTAAACCTAGTAAATGAAAGATACTTAAGCTATTTATTCATTCCAAATTATACCTGTGGTTTTATCCTATTTTAAATGTATTGTCTTTCCAAGCATCGCAATACCGGTTTTAATTAAAACAACTTAATTTTGGCCAAAATTAGGTAATATCAATTATTTTATCTGTCTTCTAATTTGTATCGGAACCAAGTCTTAAGATATGGAATTATAGGACAGGATGATAGGATGCACTTTTTGATTGATTACCCGATCCATGAAAAACCTAAATTCAACTGCAGTATACCTTTTCCCCAAAAGAGAGTGACATCGATCGTGCCATGACTACCAGAATGGTCTAATCTAAAGGAGACCAGGTCCCTGGACACTGGTCGGCTGCTGCTGTCAACCAGTCTTAAACACAAACACCTATGCTAATGTTGACTTACAGTATTTACCCCCTAATCAGAACCCCTCTTTTACCCTGTTTTAACAATTGGACCAGTATAGTAAGTTAGGATGGGCCAGTATGGGTAGGAGAGTTTTTGATGAACCAGTACAGGTAGGTTAGTTTGGATCTTTTCCGGCCAGAATAGAGGCTAAACACGCCCCTTTAACTTGAATTTGGTTGCCGGCGGCCATCTTTTCACCAGAAAATCCTAGCTCCACTGTAGTCATGAATTTTTGGACTCGTCCAGACAAACCGTCTTGATAATTGTTCCCTTGAAAGGACATTCGTTTTTTGGTAGAAAGAAAATGTTGAACCAAAGCGGTACTGTATGACAACATAACGCGTCCATCCCTGACATGGTTTGAACATGCAGGGCAAGCGAGAGAGAGGCAGGACAACAACTGACTACTTCCATTGTAGTCCATCATATTCATACATCCCTTATCAATAGTCCCCCAGAGCTGTCCTTCCGTGTCAACCGGGTTGAACACTTCATAATGAGATTTAACTATGCAAAGAATGACAGCATCTAATCAGTACAACAGGAAGCCGTCAAAATATGAATTATGATGTAAATCACTTATCCGCAATGCACTACTTACTCACAGTTGATCTAAAGATATACTCAATTACTTTCTGTCACTCAATTGTCAACCACTCATCCATTTATCAATCAGACACCTCATTCATCAAGTCAGCAGTCAATACTCAATCAATCAATCCACCCATCAAAGTTGTGCTTCTATTGGTTGTAACTTAATAGGCCAGGTTACATGATTAATGAATTATATTTTATATGTTAATATCGATTATTGTTTACATTTGAAAGCAAGGTTGGAAGAGTGTTTGTTTAAAGCCAAGAGATACTATTATTTACGTCCATCGTCACATTAGTTGGTAGAAATACAAGTTCCAGAATGCCTTGCGTCTATTTGTCTGCTCAGAGCTAGAGAGACACACAGGCGCTCCGCACGCAGACCACACCCCTCCGAGGATAGTGTATTGGAACTTGACGTTTGGACAATCTATTATTTTGGGAAGTAGTTATTCTACACGTCTATCTTTTGTCCTTTAAACTTCTATTAATTTCCCAGGCCATCTTTTAAACAAACGCTCACCTTAACACTAACTTTAGGCACTTTAACACTACATTTTATTTATCTATTATTGAAGAGATTTGTACTATATTCATACCTCATTTGCACCTTACCTTTTGTATTGTCTGCATTGTACCTCACTGTATTTAGATTTTACGTCATACTTCAGATTGCATGTTGTATTGTATAATATACCGTATCTTCTCTAATATTGGACGGGTCTTGTATTTACCGTCCTCAGCTCCAAAGAGCACCAGGCCTTTAGAGGCCTATATAAGAGGCAGGCCTTAATTTCATTTATTTAGACTAACATTATTTAAATATTGATTAACGTAATTCACACACTGAAGTTGGAGAGTAGGGAAACCCGTTAATGTGGTCAGAGTGTAGTGGGAACGGTAGAGCGAGACAGTGCTTAACCTGCATTTTCCAAGAGTTTATCTCATTCTGTATCACGGCATGATCATTCATGCGACCTTGTATTGGAAGCCGGCCTATATTTATTTTGTCTGCATTTATCAAAGAGGCCCGTCCTCTCCACTATTAGAGGATTTACGGCATTCCTTTTCTACTCACTGTTTTCTATACTGTAAAAAGCACACTCTCCGGGGCAAGCATTTTACCAATGTCCTATTTTGTGTGATTTTATTACTGCACCTTAAGGTTGAGTCAGAATTTTGTATGTCAATATAATGACAATAAAGTATAATCTAATCTAATTTTAGTTTTGGCAGGACCATAAATGTACTCAAATTGACTGGTGCATCTCACAGAATACTACGGTACTGTGTGTGTGTGGCTCCCCCTGAAAGACTGCTTTGTGTGTGGCTCTCCCATCACACGCAGCCAGAGGAGGCGGACCGATTTGATTCTGGTCACTGGAGCCATGTTGATTTAGCTCACAACATAGATTAAACTGCAATTGCAAATATAATTCTTACGAATGGGAGGTGTGCAGTGCAACCGTGCAAAGCTTGGCCATATATTTCTGTCTAATAAAGCTGTGTACGGCGAGCATTTTGATTGCAGTGTTGAAATAACTTTAAACAATTTTATTCCTAAAACATATGGTTTGGCTTGATTTATGGTGACATAAGATGCTTATGATATAATAATTTAAACGACTACAGTTTGAGGTCTCTATTTTACCATTCATATTACATTGGACACAAATATATATTCTAAAGCTGGATTCTAATACAGAAAAGGTATTCATATTATTTCAGTTCTTTATTTTGTCCAGTATGACCTGAAAAGAGCTATTATTTTGTTATATAAATAATAATAAGGTTTCATCCATTTGGTTAGGAGAGCTGATGTCCTCCTGTTTAGAACCCACAACTTGCTCCTCACACGTGACCGACCCATTCACTTCACAGCACGCTGGTTACATTCAGGGCATTCTAAAATCCACACATGCAGTATTTCGGTGCGCATCTGTCACAGATTTCTAGGAAGTTCTTGATAATGAAAGATTTAGCCACACATCGCTTATCGTAGCGCCGCGGAAAAGGAGGTTATTTAACATTTAAAAGGCCAAATACATTTTTAATTGTAGTTGCGAGAGGCAGTGTTAGTGTGTTATTCTGGTCTGTTTTAGCTAGAGGTGCTGTGGCCTGACGACAGCTGCGCCTGACGTCCACAAATACAACCAAAAAACAATAATGGATCTAGCCCCCACCACCACCTCCTGTTGCGAGGGGGGCGATTGGAAAACGACGGAAATAAATGTTTTGAGTGATGGGACCAATGTTATTTACAGACTGTAAAGGATCCAATTTAGTTTCCTAATTATAATTTTATAAAGGAACTTAGATTTCCAATGTTTTAGTTATACGGTGTAATGATCTATGGGACTTTTACTTTGTTAAACCGGAAGCTTGCTGTGTGCTCAATTTAGCAAGGCTAAACTCTGGTTTGGCTGGCTTGTGTCAGAGTGGAAGTACGTTTGAAGAATAAAGTGTGACAGCGTGAAAAGTTACGACGGGCACCGGAAGTTATGTTGTTGTTGGATATACGCAAGCGAACAGTTGTGTGGACTCTTAACAAGCGAGTGTTTTGGACATGTATGTACGTTTTGGTACAACCCGGGTGTGATCATTGACTCACACATAACAGAAGTCCATATTAACATTGTTTACACCGACTGTGTAAGGGTGATTTTGAAGAATACAGGGGAGGTGTGAGGTGTCTCTTTGGACCTCGGCACCTGGCTGAGTTGACTGACATCTGATACTCCCTGTTATGAGATCGTATTACTTGTGGCGCAAATAACTGCTTTTCCTGCTTACAGTGTATACACACTGACTTACTGCACTGAGCCATGCTCAAAATAACTAATAAAACAAGGTTTGATTAGTGGCTATTCATTTAATTAAGGAGCTTTTTGACATTCATTCACGATTAAATTGTTCCCGGGATCTTCCATTCAAACACAGGCTAGACAAAAAAACAATTTCCACATTTATTCACACTCACCATGCATTCCAGACTCATATGAATCTCACTGTCATGCTATAGATGTGTGTTCCTATATGTAATCCGTTTGCACTATAGGCTAAGAGCAATAATGCCCCGTGTGTGTGTGTGACGTGTGTGTGTGTGTGTGTTAGAAAAGACAACAACTTATGCCAACTTATGCCAATTCGCCAGTCAAGCCTATATGCTATTCCCCCCTTTCCCCTGTGTAAATCTTGAAACCTCTGAATGCTTTTGACTTCAATTCTATTAATATTTGATAGAATCAAATACATCAAGAATGTCTATTTCATCCAGTCTTTCTTGTTGAGATTTGTCTCTTAACCCACCCTTCCCTAATCACTGCAATGTGACCTGATCTTGAGAACTCCATGAGTTTTCAAGGCATAGACACGGTTAGGTTTAAAAACCACTGCTTCTGAGCCACTGCTCACACAATCAGAACATATAATAATACCTATCCAATTACTCTCGGTTTACACGTCATGCAGTTAAGATTATCAAGATTATCAACTAACCTTTTTAATCGACTAAGTTTACTTTGCAGACTAGGATTGCAGTTGGCTGACGCTAATACAGGACTAAGCGAGGCAGATCAATCCTTGCCCGTAATATGTTCGCATTTCAGACCCACAATCCTATGTTTTGTCTACCTAATAAACTCTGGCCAGGGTTCAAGTCCCTGTATTACAGCCAGGCCCTGAGGGTCTTTGGGTTACCGGTTTACACTATGGTTTACACTGACTATGGTCTCCTCCTACCAGGGTTCTAGTCCCTGTATAGAGCCAGGCCTCCGTGAGGTCTTGGGTTACCGGGTTACACTATGGTCTTTTCCTATAGACCTCTGGAGAGATTTCTTAATTGTACTGCTGCAGGCCTTCGACAGGACTTAAAAATAGAAAATAAGAAAACCCGGGGTTGTAATATTGTCTATTCACTCCTTTGCTGATATGTCCATTTTGCTTAAGCCAATTATAGAAATCACCCCACGGACAGGGCCTCTGACCAACACTCGTAGATTATAATGTACAATAGTTAATCTATGCAGATTTTGAGTTTAAACAGGCTCTGGCTCACCGTTTTTATATGGATCCGTTTCTACGAGTGTTCGCCAGTTGCCTTTCGTCCGTCCTTAACGTCAAGGTCAATCACGTCAGGGTCACCATCTGATAAGGCATATTCTTTTATTGACCTTAAAAGATGAGGAGAGGGTGTTAGCAATCAAATATTTATTACAGAGTGAATATTCAATATTACAGAGTATTTACACAAACAGCTGAGAGTGGAGAGTTCCAACTTAGCTTTGGTGAAGGCCGAGCAGAAGTCTCCCGATCCGAATCACATTGTCATTTTTATAGTCAGCTGGTTGGTGTTCTGAGCGAATGAGGTGGCTTTCTTCCAAATTAGCATGAAGAAAGGTTCTGGACTTTAAACAATGTCTATATAAGGTAAACAGTTGAAATGACAAGGGTCTAGAATTACATCTGTCTCCTGGTAGTTTCAGACAGCTGGGGTCATGGTGACACATAGGCCTATTTTAATACCATATCATAATAACACATTTTAATGGTACACACATTTGTAGATATCTTATGGTTCTTACAATAGATAAATGGATTGATTCATAGGTATTATACATTATTCTAGATCCTGACAATGCTCCCTTTCAGTGGTCAGCCAAAACCGTCACCTCATCAGTTCTTGGGGCTGTGTGGCTTTTTACCAACAGCTGCACTGACCCTTCCGGTAACAAATAGATTGTGACACCTCAGTTTGGCCACAGAATAGGAAGACATAAAATACATGTATCTAGGGACATAAATAAATAGATTTTATCCCACAGTCTGCAGGGAAAATTAATAGTGCTGTGGTTATCTTTCTAGATCGAGTTGAGAAAGTGAATGCAGCAATTGAACGCGGTATTATTGTTCGGGACCTGCACGTTCCCGTGTTGCCACTTGCGCAACCGTCAACTAAAATCACGTTGTCTAATGTACCACCATTCATCTCTGATGAGTTTCTGATAAAAGAGCTGTCCAGACATGAAAAGATAGTCTCTCCCATTAAGAAGGTGCTTACAGGATGCAAATCACCTTTGTTGAAACATGTTGTTTCTCATAGACGATTTTTGTATATGATTCTGAATAACAGGAATGATGAGTTCAACATGAGATTCCATGTTAAAGTGGAAGATTTTGATTATGTATTGTTTGCATCATCAGAGACCATGAAGTGCTTTGGGTGTGGGGGGGGGGGGGGCATGTAATTAAAGCATGCCCTAAGAAGCTGGCTCAAGAAGCGCATGCAGATCTTGGGGAGGGAACTAGTGGGCAAGGAAAAGAAACGTCAAATAATGAGACTGTGGTTTTAGAAATTAGTGGTAAGGGACAGTCAAGAGTGGCTAGGAAAGAACCAGCTGCTGTAGACGGGGCTACAGTTGAGATACAAGCAGAGGTGGCCAGGGATAAACCAGTTGAGACAGACAGGGCTGCAGGGGAGCTACAGGAAGAAGTGGCCAGGGTTAAACCGGCTGCTGCAGAAAGTGTTACAGGGGAGCTACAGACAGAAGTGGCCAGGGTTGAACCAGCTACTGCAGAAAGTGCTACAGGGGAGCTACAGGAAGAAGTGGCCAGGGTTGAACCAGCTACTGCAGAAAGTGCTACAGGGGAGCTACAGACAGAAGTGGCCAGGGTTGAACCAGCTACTGCAGAGGGTGCTACAGGGGAGCTACAAATAGAAGTGGCCAGTTTTAAACCAGCTGCTGCTGAAAGTGCTACAGGGGAGCTACAGACAGAAGTGGTTGGGGTTAAAGAAGCAGCTGTAGACAGTGCTACAGTTGAGATACAAACAGAGGTGGCCAGGGATAATACAGCTGAGACTGACAGTGCTAAAGGTGAGCTACAGGAAGAAGGGGCCTGTGAGAAACAGACAGACAGTACTACAAGTGAGATGCAGGTAGAAGGGGCCTGTGTGAAACAGACAGACAGGGCTACAGGAGAACTGCAGCTGGAAGGGGCCTGGGAGAAACAAACATACAGTGCTGCTGTGTCTGGGGGGAAAACACAGGAGAGTAGCAGTGGTTTGTGTGGAAGCAGTGCAGGAGTTAATGACCAGACGAATGAGGTGGAAATGGAAGATGAGGCTGTTTCACAATCTGCACCTCATAAACGCAAAGGAATGACTTCACAGTCAGACCAGAGTGAAAGTGAGGAGTATGAGTCAGATGGTAGTGACATATCTGAGTTAAGGAAGTCACAACACAGAAGATCACTGTCAGTCAAAACCATCAAAACTTTGCTACAGGAAACAAAGAATGTTCAGGGCTTGAAAATAGAGGAACATATTCCTGATACAGAGGCTTTCTATACATCTGTCAGGTTTCACATGGGAAATAACAGCTTTACTAAGCAGGAAGTGTATAGACTAAGGAAATCACTGCCAAAGGTCAGAAAACAAATTCATGAAAGGAAAACAAGTGGCAACTTTTAATTTATTGTTATTGTGCGTTTTAGTCACTCCTCTTCTCTCCATGGAACATTTTAAGGTTGGAACTTTGAACTTGAATGGGGCAAGAGATGTGAGAAAACGTGCAACGCTGTTTGAACTGGTCAAGTTAAAACACATTGATGTTCTTTTTATGCAGGAGACACACAGTGATAAGGTGAATGAGGTGGAATGGAGGAAGGAATGGGAAGGTGATTTAGTGTTGAGTCATATTACTACAATTAGTAGTGGAGTTGGTTTTTTATTCTCAAAACGTTTTATTCCTGCTTCCTATGCGTAGAACATGTTGTAGAGGGTAGGTTCATTGTAGTGAAAGCACATTTTGAAACATTTAATGTGGTTTTATTGAATATTTATGCTCCTTCTAAAGGGCCTGAAAGAAAGGCTTTTTTAGATATAGTGTGTACTAAATTGTCCGATTTTAGTCCGGATGATTTCTTATTTTTTTCTGGAGACTTCAATTGCACAGAGAATAACAGTTTAGACAGGAATCATAATGAACCCCATCCAGCTTCTCAAAGTGCATTAAGAAAGCTTGTACACACACACGGCTTGGTTGATGTGTGGAGGAGGTTTCATGGGAATGAGCGCCAGTATACATGGTCTCATTGTAGGGATAATGTTGTCTCCTTAGCTAGACTTGACCGTTTTTATTGTTTTAAACATCATTTTAATGTTTTTAAAATGTGTAAAATATTGCCTGTTGGTTTTACAGACCATTCATTGGTAATGTGCAATGTCTTTATTAAAAATATGGTGCCTAGAAGTGCGTATTGGCATTTTAATTCAGCTTTGCTCCATGAAAAGGATTTTAGGGATGTTTTTAGTTTTTTTTGGGTCCTGTTTAGGAGTAGGAAGAATGAGTTCTCTTCTCTTAGGCAGTGGTGGGACTGTGGCAAAGTAGAAATTAAAATGCTTTGTCAACAACACACTCTCAATGTAACTAGAGACATCACTACCTCCATGAGAGATTTGGAGACTGAGATAGTGGACCTTGAGAAAATGTTTGGGTCCACAGGAAATCAAGGACAGTTTGAAGTCCTTAATAAAAAAAAATGGCTTTAGCTGACCTGCTAGGTGTGAAGGCTCAAGGAGCTTTGTTAAGGTCTAGATTTATGAATGTCAATGTTATGGATGTGCCTTCCAGTTACTTCTTCGGTCTGGAAAAGAAGAATGGACACAATAAATTCATTCACTCTCTTCTGTCAGAGACAGGGCAGGACATCACTGATGCCAGTCAGATCCGGAGACGGGCCGTTGAGTTTTATTCTGCTTTGTATAGCAGTGAGTACACTGACAATGATGTCCTTCTACAGACTTTTTGTGAAGGATTGCCCACAGTATCACGGGAGTCGAATGTGCTGCTGGAAAGACCTTTGGACTCGTCAGAGCTCTATTCTGCCTTACAGAGCATGGGTGGCGGGAAAGCCCCTGGTATTGACGGTTTGACGGTGGAGTTTTACAAAGCCTTTTGGGACATTGTGAAAGACGACCTTCTCGAGGTATTCAATGAAAGTCTGGCTGAGGATGCGTTGCCGCTTTCGTGTCGCAGGGCAGTGATAACCTTACTGCCAAAAAAGGGGACTTTGCAGGACATAAGGAATTGGAGGCCTGTGTCAATTTTATGCAGTGAATATAAGATTTTGTCAAAGACCTTAGCAAACCGTCTGAGAGAAGTGATGGATCAGATCATACATCGTGATCAGACGTATTGTGTACCTGGCAGGTCAATATTAGATAATGTATATTTAATTTGTGATGTTTTGGGTGTCTCTGATTCATTGGGATTGAATACTGCTCTTATTTCAATAGATCAGGAGAAAGCATTTGACCGCGTTGAGCACAATTATCTCTGGAGTGTTATGAAGAGTTTTGGGTTCAGCAATGGTCTCATTGCTATGGTGAAAGTTTTGTATCAGAACATTGAGAGTGTGTTAAAATTCAATGGTTCTCTATGTGCTCCTTTTGAGGTACAGAGGGGTATTAGGCAAGGCTGCGCTCTCTCTGGCATGTTATATGCAATTTCATTGGAACCCATGTTACAATCATTGAGAAATGAGATGAGGGGTTTAGCTATACCTGGGTTCCAAGATAACATTGTTTTGTCAGCTTATGCTGATGATGTAGTTGTCTTTGTAAAAAATCAAAACGATGTAAATATATTGGAAAGAATTGCTGACAGTTTTAGGGCTGTGTCTTCTGCCAAAATAAATTGGAGGAAGAGTGAGGCGTTAGCTGTGGGAAACTGGCATAGTAGATTACCTGTGTTACCTCAAAACATGATCTGGAAAAGGGATGGTTTTAAATATTTGGGGCTATACCTTGGAAATGACACGATTATACAGAAAAATTGGGAGAATGTGGTGGAGAAAGTAGAAGGAAGGCTGTTTAAGTGGAGATGGCTGTTGCCTCAGATTTCCTATAGAGGCAGAGTCCTGATAATAAATAACCTTGTGGCTTCTACCTTGTGGCATAAGCTGGCATGTGTGGAGCCTCCTTCAGGCATGTTGGTGCGGTTGCAGGCAAAGATGGTTGATTTCTTTTGGGATCGCCTGCACTGGGTTCCTCAGAGTGTTCTGTTTTTGCCCAGAGAAGAGGGAGGGCAAGGCCTGGTTCATGTAGCGAGTAGGACAGCGACTTTGAGGCTACAGTTCATACAGCGATATCTGTTAGGACCAAGAGATTTAGTTTGGAGAGAAGTTGCCTCTTTTATTCTTCGACAAGTAAATAGTCTTGGACTTGATGTATCTTTGTTTTTAACAGACCTGACGACTTTAAGGTTAAATGCACTTCCTCCTTTTTATCAGTTTTTTTTTTAAATGTTGGACACTTTTCAAGTGCACAAGAAATACTTCTACTAAATCGTTGCACTGGTTACTTGAGGAGCCTCTTGTTCACGGTGCAAGGATGGACATAGGCAAATCCTGGGCTGACTGGACTGCTGTGTGCTGCCGAAGTGGTACGCCTGAGACGGCTGGCAGACACAGCAGGACCAGAGTTAAAGGATGCTCAGGCTGTGTGTTCGTTATTGGGCCTGAGGTCGCAGCGCTATGCAACCAGGGTGCTGGATCTCTGGAGACAGAGGTTGACTGTTGAGGAGCTGGGCATGCTTAGATTTTATACAACGGCATGCAAATTTCTCGATTCTGATTGGCCATTTACACGTCTTTATTGGCAACAATCCACGGTCCTGGGCTCAGGACCCGCCCACAACCGAATCACATATCACTCCCCGGCTCACTCCGGGAGAAAACAAGATCGCGGACAACAAATGGTTATGTTGAAAGCACCATAACGACTAAATATGAAGCGATTCTGTCAAGGGGAATGTGTTAGTCCTTTAAACAATGTTGGATGATGTAATTGATGGGTCTTGAGTCAATCTAGAACAAAAGAAAAATCGCGGATTGATTGATTGATTAATTGATTGATTTAAATTTCTTCCTTCCTACTTTCTACTGACTGCAGCGTTCTCTCTCACACTGTCCAACGCTGGCGTACCCACAAACACACACACACACACATACACACACACACACACACACACACACACACATACACACACACACGCACGCACACACACACACACACACACACACACACACACACACACACACACACGCACACACACACACACACACACACACACACTCCTGTCTGCAACAGCGGGGGAGTCAGACTGAGAGAGAAGCAGCGCTGTTTTAAGTGAGCATGGTCTATTGAATTGATTGATTGGTTGATTGCTAATTTTATTACTGTACCCCTGGTTTCCAACTGGTTAAGTTTAAGCTAAAAGAAATAAATAAAAAAATAGGGCGAAGAAAACGTTTTTTTCCTATAGGGCAAAGAAAACGTTTTAATTTGTTTTACCTACTTTATATAGAAGCATCTAAGAATGAAGTTCTATGGAAAGTAGGTCTGCATTCCCTTAACAATTGTGTGTATTGAGCCGTACTGTATTGTACCCATTCTGCATCTGGTAATAAAATTTTCAATCAATCATTCCAATAATACACAGTTGGATGTGTTAGTTGGTTGGATGCACTTCAAGCTGCTTCCACATGAGGCAACTTCTCTCAATCATTCCAATAATACACAGTTGGATGTGTTAGTTTGGTTGGATGCACTTCAAGCTGCTTCCACATGGAGGCAACTTGTCTTTTTTGTAGTTGTGGGAACTACTTTTTCTGGCGGATGGTTTTTTCAATAAATCTTCGATTAATGTGTGTTTATTGTATAGAAATAAGGTTGGATGAATCTGGCAGTTGTATAAAAGCTTTACACCACTTGTAGTCGTGATTTGTGACCAATAAACCATGCCTAGGGGGGTCTAACGACCCTCGGCTGCGCCTCGGGCCTAACGACCACCCCTAGGCATGGTTTATACGTGATGTAATGCTTAAATACAGCAGTGGAGCATTAAAACCGGATAAACAGGATGAGTTTCCAAATATCTACCTGAGCCCTGTACTGGGAGAAATGTCTGGTCCTCTACTTTTTGTAAAGGGTTCAGCTTTTTACAAAATGGATAGGAAATCGTGGTACAGAAACTGTGTCAAAGTAATTAATAAGAAATGGCTAAACAACAGAGTGGACACTGTATGGAGGAGTAGGCTGTGTGCAAGTAATGACACTCAACCTGTGTGGAGAGTTTTATATAAACCTCCTTTAAAAAAACAAACGGCTGACCTTCAGTGGAGGATTCTGCATGGTGCTGTGGCAGTGAACGCTTTTGTTTCCATCATCAACCCAGAGGTGGATAATAAATGTCCTTTCTGTGGGTTGACTGAGACTGTTTTTCATGCGTTTTTAGAGTGTAACAGGCTTTTAGGGCTGTTTGAGCTGCTCACCGACGTTTTTAGGCTTTTTGGTGAAACCTTTTCTGTTATTGGTTATATTTTTGGAGCAGGATATAAAAAAGACAATAAGAAAAAATGGCAACTGCTTAATTTTCTGGTGGGGGAAGCTAAGCTTGCAGTCTATGTAAACAGGAGAAACAGAGTGGAAGATAAACCGGACCAGGATGCAGTGTTAGTGTGGTGCTGTAATGTGAAGGCTAGAGTCTGGCTGGAGTTCAGGTTTTATAAAGCTATGGGACATTTGGAGGTTTTTGCTCAGGAATGGTGTTATGGAAATGTGATTTGTGATGTCTTTGATGATGAATTGGTTTTTAACAACATTATGAATATGTGAAGCTCTATTTATTTATTTGTTTGTATTGTTTTTTTTTATCTTGAAGATGTAAAGTATTTTTTAAAGGATTGATGTAAAGTTTTTGTTTCATACAGTACAAAATAAAGTACTTTAAAAAATCAAATCTCTCTCTCTCTCTCTCTCTCTCTCTCTCTCTCTCTCTCTCCATCTGTCTATCTATCTATCTCTCTCTCTCTGTCTATCTCTCTCTGTCCCTCCATCTCTCTCTCTGTCTCTCTCTCTCTCTGTCTCTCCATCTCTCTCTCTCTCTCTCTCTCTCTCTCTGTCGCTCTCTCTCTCTTTCTCTCTCTCGCTCTATCTCTCTCTCTCTCTCTCTATCTCTCTCTCTCTCTCTCTCTCTCAATTCAATTCAATTCAAATAGGCTTTATTGGCATGAAATATTAACATACTTATTGCCAAAGCAAGTTCAACATACAAACAATAACATATATATTAAGCAATAAAATATCATAATATTAGTAATAACAGTAAGGACAATCAACAAGAAACATATTAATTTACAAAATAGTCACTCGATCGGGTAGTCATTTTTCAAGTGTGGCCACTCAGATACATTTACAGGGCTTGTTCTCGTATTTTGTGACAACCGTCTACATATTTTGCAGCTAATGCTGTACACTGATGTCGTATATTTCTAAATGAAAACATGAACATAAGCAACTATAAATGTACCAAATGATAAAACAGAGAAGTTGATTTGAAAGACAGGGTGATTAGAACACCATGTGAAGGTATTTCTGAGACCCTAGGGTAGAGGCGGTTGACTCCCCAGAAAACAGATGGCTGACCTTAAAGACAATAAAACTGACCCCTACCCTAAGTAAGGAATTTTCAGGTTACAACACGGCAGCTGCTGACTAACCCAGAGGTCAGAAAAGTGACACAGGCTATTTGGAAATCTCTCCTTACACAGAGAACTGCCACTAGTTGAGAAAACAATGCAAAGCAATGATATACTAAAAGATTTAGCAATTTCATAAGTTACATATAGGCATAAACTCTTAGAAACTATTAGAATAACTTAGTCACAATAAAGAAAAGAAACTCTTAAAGCTAGAAGGTAAAACTATACCGTAATGGTCAAATGTTCATCAGGAAAATAAGGTGTTCTATTAAAGAACGGATATATAGGGTTTGTTATCTGGGCACTGTCTGGAAAAGTAGTCTGGTTCTTATCTAGACTATGTAAACCTTTTAGTCACAAGCATGATGTTGTATTACTCAGTGAAAAACTACCCTCTCATTAAGTAATGATTAAAGTGTCAGCAGATTCAAACTGTGAAAACCGTTGTCAGAAGACCCAGGAAAATTGTGTAACATGTGGTCACAGGGCACCCTCAGACAAGTTCTGCTGGAATGTGACAGGAATAGGCAGGGTCTCCCCGTCCCTCTCGCTCTCTGTCTCCCCCTCCCTCTCTCTCGCCCCCTCTCTCTCTCTCCTCTGATAAAAAGGGCGAATGGCGACTCATGAGACACACGACTCACACCAGAAGGGACCTGGAGAGACTCGCCACACACACCCGGTGACACTCAGAGGAGACGGAGAAGGATCCCTGCAGAGCCAAGCCGTGACACAGAGGGACTGAGACCCGATGACAGACGAAATCGCTTCGCATCAGGAGAAGCGCTGACACACCAGAAAGGACCTGAAGACCCAGAGACATGGGGACAGACGATGACAGAGATCGCATCGCAACTTGAGCGCTGAACCTCCACCGACGGAGAGAGGATCACCACCCGGAGCTTGAGAGCCGAGCCGGAGACTCAGAGCCACTGACACCCAATGACAGAAGATCGCTTCGCAGCAGGAGATCCTGCCACGGAGAGAGATGAAATCAAGAGCTCCTTGCTTGAGGGCTGATCGACGAGGAGACCAGGTTGTCTTGACAACCAGACCAGCGAACCACAAGAGAGGACTCGGTGTTGGCCATGGACAACTTAAGACAGCGAACAGCACCGAGAGACGACAACAGCCAAATGAAAGAGACGATGTACTGTTTTAATTCCTAAAGCTGTTTTATTAATAAACACCGCCGCCCGTTGATTTTGACCATATCGTCAGTCTCCTCTTACTTGAAACCGAACATCTGAAAATACCTAAAACCATGCAGAGGAAAGGGTGAAATAGAACACTATACGATCAATGAACTTAGATAAGAGATACATGAATTAAGAAGATACACTTCAATTGGTGCCATGACCCGTCCTGCATTCGACCAGAAAACCGGTTGAACCACAGAGAGGTTCTCTCCCCATCATCGAAGCCCTCTGCGACTGAATGATCGTCCACTTCAGCCAAGGCCAGCGGGACTAGGTAAGTAGTGATGATGGTGTTTAAGATGAGTAATGGTCGAAGCAGTCTCGCTTTTTGGGGTTGCTATTGCATTAGGTAGAAATGAGTTGTAAATGGACCAGGATAATGTTGGTGTTGGAGGGGTACCGGGGTCCAGGTTTCACAACCTGGCTCTGGTCTCAGCCACACACCGGCGCTGCACTTAGAGATGTTCAGTTAGGATGCCTATAATTGGTACAAGGCCAAGTGAGGAGAGGAAATAGATGTCTGTATTTAGTTATATCAGTTTAGGGGATAGGCTTGGGATTAGGTAAATTATTTGAGGGTACCGGCGTAGGAGCAGTAGAACGGAGATTAGTCACAGATAGCGGGAAGTGGGACTGTGCGTGACGTAGTGGTTCATAAGAAGGGTAAAGAGGAGTAGTCGGATCTTAAAGAGTAGTAAAGAGATAAACCGTGGTGTAGCACAGGGCAGCCTGGTTCCACGAAGAGAAAAGAGAACAGAAAACGGAGTGTAGAGTAGTATAGGATAACCGTGGTGAAGTTCAGGGATAGCCTGGTTCCGCGAAGAGAAATAGAGAACAGGGAGGTAATTGGTTGCTTTTTTTCCGCGCCATCATTCGCGGACTTCACTCTTAGAATCGGCACGTATAACAGACGAGTTTAGAAAGACGTTTTCATACGGATCTGTTGTAGTGTGACCCGACGGAATCTGCTTAAAAAATTCGCCTTTGGTACGGATTTTTGAGAAGGTATTTGGTCGATTTGGGGGTGAGACAGGTAAAAGCTCCCCAAACGGCGCTGAATATGAAGATTGAGAGGCTGAGAAGAGGAATGATGGGGGGGGGGGAAAGTAACCTTTGGAGATAATGCACTTGTGGGAGAAATGCGTGGGGTAACTGCACAGGGGATTAGAACAATAGGAAGAATATTGTGTGAAATGAAGCAAGGAAATGCGTTTGGAAGGAATGTGTGCATAAATGAATGGTGTGCTTATGAATGAGACATTAATTTGTTAAGTATATGTGTTTGAATGGATGGATGTTAGGAGCTCTGAGTAAATGTCAAGGTATTTTTTGTATTATTATGAACCAGCTGGTGGCCAAGGCTGCAACGGAGAAACCACACCCCTGTCCTGCCAGCATTAGCTGGCGCGACGGGACTAGCGTGTGGACGCTGTGTTGCGTTTTCGAGTGAATTGAATGAATGACATGTGAGATGGAACCTAGGAGATGTGTAATGTGCGTTGAAATTTTTCGAATCGGGGCTGTAGAAGTTTAAAAGTAATGTAGTAAAGATCAAAGAAAACGGGGATTTTGAAGCTGGTGACGTCACTGGAAGCGTCGGAGCTGGGGGTGCGTTTGATACTGTGTATTTCGGTCGGCGGGGCCAAGCGGGCGAGCATGCTAGAATGAGGATAATAATATAGGTTCTGTAAACGGGGGCTTAATAGGATTAAAGTTATGTTACGGGGTGTAGCTGGGGTTGTGTAAACGTCGCGATGTGTTGTGCCGCTCGAGTCAACAGGACTGGGCCGTTTAGGAGAAGTGATGTTGGATGCTAAGCTAAGCTGGTGCTAGCGGCACTGAGCTAACGAAGCTAAGATGCTAAGCTACCTGTGCTAACAATATAGCATGATTGAACTCTCGGGGAATCTCGCGTGTTGCTACTCTTTGCTAGTGCGGGATCTTAGAGAGGCGATGGACAGGTACTTCCGGTGTAGAGGGTTCTGGGAATTGTAGTTTTGTGGTTGAGGTGGAACGTCGAGTTGACGTCTTGGGGTGGTTTACGTGATGACGCACTTGCGGGGGAGGCGTGGGCGCCTCCTACAGGAAGTGGTGAGTGCTGTAGTGCGTTGGTGATGGACAGGACGTTCCAGCGGAGGGCGCTGTTGCCTCTTTTATAGTTTCACCTTTACAGGTGGAACGGGGTGCAGTTGGCAGTGGAGAAGGGTTTGTAATTATTATAAGTTTTGAGTAGCGACCATTTGTGGGGATTTATAAGTTCTTTATGTTCGGTTTTTTCTGTTGTTGATGATGGGGGTGTTTACTGGTTTGATTATAGGTCTGTATTTGTTATGGGCCAGGGGTAAGGGCGCTGGTGGGATTGGCGTGAACCCCCCCCCCCCCCCTTTTTCCTCTGTCTCTTCCTCCCTCGTTCACGCTCTCTCCCTCCCTCCCTCCTTCCCTCCCTCCCCCCCCCCCCCCCCCCCCCTTCCCCCCCCCTTCCCCCCCCCGCCCCCCTCCGCTCCATCCCTGTCTCCCGGCTTAACTTTGTGAGGGGACAGGTGCATAAAGGGAGTTTTTGTTTAGTATAAGATTGCCTGATTGATTGATTGATTGAAAATTTTTATTAACGGATTGTTTAATGGGTACGATACGGTACAGCTCAATACACACAATTGTTAAGGGGATGCAGACCGGAGGAAGACTTTCGTCTTGTTTACATCGGGGTCCCCCATTTTCAATTCATCATGGGCTTGGGGTGTTGGTTATATTAATGTAGTGTTACTTGCTAAAATAGGATTACATAAGGATAGATAGAATATTCATGGTCATTTTTTTTTGGTCTGATTAAAGTTAAGGTTGATTTAGACGGTTTTGGTAGTAGTTAATGTTGCATTGTCCCCCCCCCCCCCCCTTCCTCCCCTTAGTCCCTGTATCCCTGTATCCCTCCTTCCTTTTTCTTTTCCCTTCGCCCCCCCTCTGTCTATCCTTGTATTTCGCCATCCCTGGATTGCGGCGTGTGTTGTGGGCATTTGGTTGAGGTTTATTTGTACTGCGTTGGTATTATGTATGTGAAGTAGGTACCGGATGGGCGTTGGACTGTCTAGGTGCAGGTGGTGGTAGGATAATTTGTAATATTCTTGGTGTGATACAGCTTGGGGTGTTTCCGTTCAGGTTCGAAACTGAAGGGAGGACGCTTTGGGCTGTGAGTTGACGGTTCTTTGTGTATTCAGAGAACTGGGAGGATATTGCGGTGGCATGGTGCGGGTGTCCGTGGAATTATTAACGTGGCCAGCTGTACTATGTGTCGGTCAGGGTTTTAGTGATCTAAGTTGCTAAAAGTTTATTGTTTTCCCTGATTAGGTGGTTGGTAGCAGGAGCAACACTGATTAATTTTTATTAAGTGTTGTGGGGGGTAATGGTTGTGTGTAAGGATGAATGAAATTGATGTGATATGAGGAGTGTGTGAAGCAAAAGCGAATAATACATTTAGTCGATACGCTAATCGGGCATTTAAAAGTAAGAAATAAGGTTAGGATGAACAGATTCATCAAGCAAAGAGAGATAAGAATCAGATGAAGGACCAGGTTTACAAAGGATTATTAGACAAATGGATAGGAAGGGGATTAATGATTATATTTCCCAGGAAGGCAGGAGGAGAGAGCACACAGGGGATTGGAAAACTCCAGTGTTCCTGTTGAAGGAACGGACAAAAAACAAGATAAGCTGTATCGTTATTTTTTCAAGCAAATCACACTGTGTCTCTTTAAATATATTAGTATAGTGTTGCCCGACATTTCCAATGCGTAACGAAGAGTGGAAATAATAAGGGAAATGCCACTGTATTAAGTCTGGATTTCTGCTTTCTTTCTGTACAGGTGCTCGGCCGGACAGGTGCTCTAACGACTTCCATAACCATCTAGGGAAAACGGTTTTAAAGGCCTTGGTATAAGTATGAATGATAAGCCAATTATCAATCCTTGTCTGCACAGTAAAATTTTGACAGTGTGAGTGTTTTAACTCAAGTAAGTAGAAGTAGTGGAAGACAGAGAAACTTGTTTTTTCAAACGGTGATTACAAGAGTGTGTTGAAAGTGGAATGAATGACAGTAACATAGGAAGTTCACTTTAGTGGGACATTTGATAGGAACAACTGAAGCGTTAAATGCAGTAACAAATAGGATAACAACAACAACGATATGGAGGAGGGCCTTAGTGATCGGGCCATTGGGGGGAGTAGGCCGAGAGCCTCTGCAGACATTTCCCAGATAGACTTTACCAGTGATAATGATCTGATTGAGTTGAATATGGACTTCTCTCATGTGACCAGTACGACAGAAGGACTTGGAATGATGACTTTGATTCCAACACAGGGGAGTGAACCAGTGACAACGGTGTTACTCCAACCAGAACCGATTCAAGCTGGAGTGTCCATTGCAGGCGACTGCGGTTTAACCAAGGGGCAGAAAAAGAGACTGAGGTTACAGCCGTCCCACGAAGTCCACTCTGGCCGGATGGCTGGAACTGAGACCGACAGCAGGTATGGAATACACGAACAGTTTCTACAGCCCACCCGTTTCCCACATCCATCCTGCCCTCAGCACCAAAGCCAAGATGAGAGGCGGAGCCCAACGATGGGACGACAAGCCGCCCGTGCTGAGATGGGGGAAGAGGCAGCATACTATAGACAACAGAGAGCGTTTGTGACGGCGTTCGAACAACACGAGGCAGTTCATCGAGATCTGATGAAGACACAGCTGGAGATCGGTCAAGCCGCACACGAGACTCAGAGACTGGGACGAGAACTGGCGAGAAAGACTGTGCTACTAGAAGCGACAGCTGTTGAGATCATGCTTCGGGCGTCTGACCTAGGCCGCTGTGATCAAAGAGTGCCCTGTGCTCCGTTGCCCGGACAGGGAACTGGGCCGCGACAGGGTGAACAGGACCGCAGGAGGGATGAGTTTCCAGGCCCCTCCCAACAAGAGAAGGCCCGAGGAGAGGCAGCAGAAAAGGACAGGTATGCCCCTCTCTCCTCCAGGCAACAGGACATGCGCCCAGAGGACGGGAGAGGGGTTGACCTGGCGAGGACTGTGGGAGGCCAGCCGAGAGACTGTGGGAGTCGTGGTAAACTGGGTGAACTGGAACCCCTGGGATGGCCGGCGTCGGCTGTGTGCTGGGGTTGTGGGGAGGTTGGCCATTTCGCTCGGTCATGTGACAAAGGGTGGAGGCCTCAGCGAACGTCCAGTAAGAAGCAAGTGTCCAAACAGGGTTGCTGGGGATGTGGAGAGTTGGGACATTGTCAGAGGGGGTGTCTGCATAGGTCATAGGTTAATTAAGAGCAAAGCGGAAATGCACAAACAAAGCCTTTGGGTGCTCGGGAAAATAGAGTTATTAATAAGTTAAAATGGGAAGAAGGACTGATTGGAACAAAAAATAGAAAAAAAAAATATATATAGAAGCGTTGGTACATTAGATTATGAGTGGAAGCGACTAAGATGGATGTGCAACTAACAGGGAGAGATGAAATGACTGATAGATGCATGAGCCAATCGTACTAACAGTAGATTAATAGACAAATCATGGGTTTTCCTTTTTGCTACAGTGTGTCTGATCAACTCTTGCTGTGGCAGTGAGGAAAACGTAAGGGAGAATGGTATGGTGGACGATTTTTGGTATCTCCCACCTGTGCAGCCTGGCCCGGCTGCACAGATTGGAGAGAGAGAGAAAAATGGTCACCGCAATGGCTCTTGTGGTCATGTGAACTCTGAACCAGACGGTGTCAGAGAAGGGTTAAACAGTTGGGTTTTAGACAGGAACAATGGAACATATAATATTAGACAGAGTTAGAAACAAAGGACTATTTATAGTAGTGATTACAATACTTGATCAAAGGGTGGTCAAGGTTGAATTAAGGAATTAAAAAAAAAAAAAAAAAAAAAAGAAAAAAAAAAACAACAATATTATTATTTCATTACTTATTTTATTTCTTTTTGGATTTCTAATTTTGCTGTCTTAGTTTTGCGGGGGTATTTATGCCTCTGGATGATAGTTTAATTCTGTTGGATGGGTGTGTAGCATGTAGGCACTCACAGTTTTTTTGTTTATTTTTAATTTTCTTTGTTTTTGGTTGACTATATTTTTTTTAGGAACTGGCTGGCTGAGGGGAGTTCTCTCGCCGGTCAGGGATGGCAGGTGGTGGTGACACAGCGGGACTGGTAGGAGGTCTGATATAATGAGCTGGAAACTGGAAAGGGACGGGAGCTGGTTCATGGTTTGTTTTCCGCTCATTGAGACTCCAGATGTAGAATCTGGAGGGTTGTGTCACTTTTTGGGTTATGATAAGTGTTGGGGGAACATATTTCTCTGTCTATAAGAAAGCTCTGTAGGTTGTTGGTCGCAATTTGGCCAGTTAGTGTTCATGTAGGGTGCAGACATGTGAATTTGATGATTGACTTATGGAAGACTCTGCACCGGCTTGTTGAAAGCTGGCGGAGTGTGTGTGATGTGTGTTTAAAGGGGCTGTGGTTTGTTGACCATGCACATAGGTTCTGTTGGTGATTGGCCTCGTCTAGAGCTGACTGTCCGGACCGAGGAGCTGTCGGGAAACGAGGTATTTGGAAGTGAAATAATGGTTATTCCACTGTCAAGGGTGGGGGTAGTTGTGTTGATCTTAAGATATTTGATCTAGTAAAACAGTACAGCACAAAAAGAAATGGGACAAAGATGATTTGATTGAATGCTAACGTAAGAAGCTGTGAAATACATAGACAATGAATTGGAGAAAAATGTATTGTCAAAATGCAGAACAGTAGAGAATGTATCTGCGAAAATAACTGTTTCCAATCTATTGTGTGTTTTGTAAATAATAATCCAAAATGCAAAAAGGACAGAGGGAAAATCGATTCCTTCTGTGGAGAATCGGAGCAGTACCAGAGACCTGCATACAACGAAGAAAGAGGCGGTGGTTAGCACAAGATACAACAAGAAGAAAACGGTCAAAAACGAGTTAGCAGTAAAGGCCTTAGGAAGTTTAAACAGGGATAACTGACAGGGATGAAAGCAAAGGATAATTGAGGCCTCAGTGGTCTTTTTAAGGAGTAAAAATGATTTATGTTGCTTGTTTGAATTTCCCTCAAATGTTTAGAGAGTTAATCTTTTAGTGGTGTGATGTATTAATCTTTTCTTGCAGAGTCCATTACACAAAATAGACATTTAAGCTAAGTACATGGATAAATATAGTCTTAAACGAAAAGAAGCTGAGAATGGTACGATCATCTCTTTGCATAGAGAGACGGACCTAGACCATGTCATAATAATAACTGATAATGTATATAAACTGTGAAAGGAGGGAAAGGTAGGTGAAATGATGATTTTGTAACTGTACAGATGGAAAGGGGTTTTGTAGTTTGATTTGGGTCAATTTTGGATTTTTTTGAAAATTTTGAAAAATATTAGCAAAAATTATGAGAATGATTTTAAACATGTTTAATTTAGAATATTAATGTTGTATAGGAGGTTATTAAACCCCCTAAGGGTGGATTGTCGTATATTTCTAAATGAAAACATGAACATAAGCAACTATAAATGTACCAAATGATAAAACAGAGAAGTTGATTTGAAAGACAGGGTGATTAGAACACCATGTGAAGGTATTTCTGAGACCCTAGGGTAGAGGCGGTTGACTCCCCAGAAAACAGATGGCTGACCTTAAAGACAATAAAACTGACCCCTACCCTAAGTAAGGAATTTTCAGGTTACAACACGGCAGCTGCTGACTAACCCAGAGGTCAGAAAAGTGACACAGGCTATTTGGAAATCTCTCCTTACACAGAGAACTGCCACTAGTTGAGAAAACAATGCAAAGCAATGATATACTAAAAGATTTAGCAATTTCATAAGTTACATATAGGCATAAACTCTTAGAAACTATTAGAATAACTTAGTCACAATAAAGAAAAGAAACTCTTAAAGCTAGAAGGTAAAACTATACCGTAATGGTCAAATGTTCATCAGGAAAATAAGGTGTTCTATTAAAGAACGGATATATAGGGTTTGTTATCTGGGCACTGTCTGGAAAAGTAGTCTGGTTCTTATCTAGACTATGTAAACCTTTTAGTCACAAGCATGATGTTGTATTACTCAGTGAAAAACTACCCTCTCATTAAGTAATGATTAAAGTGTCAGCAGATTCAAACTGTGAAAACCGTTGTCAGAAGACCCAGGAAAATTGTGTAACATGTGGTCACAGGGCACCCTCAGACAAGTTCTGCTGGAATGTGACAGGAATAGGCAGGGTCTCCCCGTCCCTCTCGCTCTCTGTCTCCCCCTCCCTCTCTCTCGCCCCCTCTCTCTCTCTCCTCTGATAAAAAGGGCGAATGGCGACTCATGAGACACACGACTCACACCAGAAGGGACCTGGAGAGACTCGCCACACACACCCGGTGACACTCAGAGGAGACGGAGAAGGATCCCTGCAGAGCCAAGCCGTGACACAGAGGGACTGAGACCCGATGACAGACGAAATCGCTTCGCATCAGGAGAAGCGCTGACACACCAGAAAGGACCTGAAGACCCAGAGACATGGGGACAGACGATGACAGAGATCGCATCGCAACTTGAGCGCTGAACCTCCACCGACGGAGAGAGGATCACCACCCGGAGCTTGAGAGCCGAGCCGGAGACTCAGAGCCACTGACACCCAATGACAGAAGATCGCTTCGCAGCAGGAGATCCTGCCACGGAGAGAGATGAAATCAAGAGCTCCTTGCTTGAGGGCTGATCGACGAGGAGACCAGGTTGTCTTGACAACCAGACCAGCGAACCACAAGAGAGGACTCGGTGTTGGCCATGGACAACTTAAGACAGCGAACAGCACCGAGAGACGACAACAGCCAAATGAAAGAGACGATGTACTGTTTTAATTCCTAAAGCTGTTTTATTAATAAACACCGCCGCCCGTTGATTTTGACCATATCGTCAGTCTCCTCTTACTTGAAACCGAACATCTGAAAATACCTAAAACCATGCAGAGGAAAGGGTGAAATAGAACACTATACGATCAATGAACTTAGATAAGAGATACATGAATTAAGAAGATACACTTCACTGACTTTTCTCCCCACACATGTATAGCAGCTTTTGGTGATCAGGGAGATGGATAAACTGTGCGTCAATTTTGTTTATTTTATCAAAGAAGACTTCTCTTAGATCCTTGTATTTCTCACAGTATAGCAGGAAGTGAGGTTCTGTCTCAATGTCCCCCTGATGGCAAAGTGAACACAGCCTGGCCTCTCTGGGCAGCCAGTTCTGCCTGTGACGTCTGTTTCAATGGCTAGACTATGTCCACTCAGTCTGTACCGTGTCAATGTTTTTCTTAATTTTATCTCATTCACAGTAGTCAGGTATTCTGCCACTGTGTACTCTCTGTTTAGGGTCAAGTAGAATTCTAATTTACTTTGAGATTTGGTTGATTTGTTCCAATATTCTATATAATTTTCTTTTTGTTTTGAGATTATTTGGTTGGGCCAGATTTCTTGGTATCTGTCCTGAAGCATTTGTGGGCAGAGATTTCTGACTAGCTGGGAGAGGGGACTCTTATCTGGGTTCAGTGATGGAGTCATGGGAGCACCTGATTGACGTCTGTTGGCCGATTATGTCACCTATATAGCCCCGCCTCAGATGTCATGATGCTGCCAGATCATAACTTTGTGTTTACCCAGGCAGTCGTAGTTTATTGTGTGCTCTATTCCGTTGTTCTTTAGCCATGCCTAACCCTGTGTTGTCTTCCTTTCCCACAGTCTGATACCTGGCTCTTCACCCTGATCTCGTGCTTGGATACCGTGTTCTGACCTCCGCCTGCCTGACCATTCTCCTTGCCTTTTCCCGGGAACATATGAGAACCTGAACCCACGCCTGTTGGACTACCTTGCCCCTGGCTACTCCCCCTTATTACCAGAGTACCTGTTACTTTATCGAGCCCTGCCCATCTGACTACCCTGCCCCACACACTCTCCCTGGACTGTACGAACCCCCCCCCCCCCCCCCTCGATTCCAGCCCGGATACCTGACTAGTACTACCCCTTTTCTAAATAAATACACCCGACCTGTCTGCCTTTCTGTGTTCCGCATATTGGGTTCATTACGCTCGGCCTTGTCAGATAAATGGATATATAATGAAGCTACTAGTAATAAGCTAATCTTGTGTACAGTATTATTATGTACACTAATAAGAGTAAGTATGGGATATATATAGATATAGTTTAGGAATATAAACAGGAATATATGCAGATGTGGATACATATATATACATAGTTATTGTACATATAACATTGTTATATGGGTAGACTATTATGTTGTGGTAGGTAGCTATGATTATAGTGTAAGGCAGTTTGTACACAGTGAAGGCAGTAGATTGATTATAGGCAACATAGTTGAGAGATTGTACAGTATGGGCAGCAGACAGTAGAGACAGTGGGGTTCAGGTATGGGGTGAGGCTGCCACTGTGGTACCTGTGGAGGTGACAGGTGAGGGGAAGAAGATGTTCATGAATTATGTGTATTTTGTGGAGATGACAGCTGTTCTAAGACTTTTATTTGAAAGACTTACAGAAAAAAGCGTCCTCGATCAAAACTGCGTAGCTCCACCAGATCACCACAGAGATACGATCAGAGCCTCTTGCACCGAGTAAAATACACCTATAATCAAGATTATTAGCCATCGACATGTCAACTCTTCCAGGATGTACAGTAGGTGAATATAACGTATCGATATGGTCAAAACAACGACACCGAGATGTACTGAGATGAGAAGTGCAGCGTGAACTGTGTGGCAGCGAGAGAAAACGCTACGATTGCAGTGTGCGCAAAGTTTGCGACTCGTTTAAAAAATCAACTGTTGCTCCCTCTGCGAGCACTGTGCTGGTGAAGCAAAGAGGAACCTCCGTCTGCCTTTATTTTTATTTCTCCACGTGGTAAATATACACAGGTCACAACATGCTTACAGGAACGTTTTGGAGTGTATTTCATGACTGATGGGAACTAGGCTACACTGGCACACCTACTTCCAGTGAATGACGCTAAGCTAGGCTAACAGTGCGGCTGTTCCCTAAGCATAATGCATGCACAGAGAAGGAATGGGTATGTATCTGCTAGTCTAACTCCAGGGTAGATGGCAAATAAGCACATTTCCCAAAAAGTTGGCGTGTTCCTTTACGTGGCGATAAGCGATATCTCAAATACCATAGAACAACATTCTGAGCTTGCTGATTCTCATTGGCGGCAGTAACTGAAAAGTAAAATAATGTAGTGACAAAAAATCTGAATAAGAGACAACGGACCCGGTACTTCGTTGGCGGTGTGAAAATATGCCGACAAACATTCAATATCTTTGGAACCGTTTGTGTTCAATTTTATCTGAATCGGGAGATTATCTTCTCTCTGTCAACATTGAAAGTGTATCTCTCCGTCGCATAAAGGCTGGCTGGCGGTGCGAATAGAACCAGGCAGATATTGTTGAAATTAGTTTTCAAATGTTCTAACGGACGCATCTACAGTATTTCTATATTTCATATAGTTTCTCTATCTACTCCAGTGCGCCGTCAGACAGATTCAACCGCCATAATAGTAGAAGACATAAATAAAGGCAATATAATTATAGTAAAGATACAAATAAACAGTGTAAACAATATAATTAACTCTGAATATAAGAATAAGAACAGGTAAACAGTGTAATCAAAGGTGCAGATGAGGTCTGTATGCTCAGACAGTTGTATTATATGTTACAATAAAAATTGTCAATAACCCTTAGAATCTGAATATACTATGAGTAAGAAAGTATATATATGTATACAGTATACACAGGTACAGTATACAACCGGCACGATATACTTCATACGTTGTAGTCCGTGCATTTTAGGTGGTAAGAGTCAGACACACTTAGTGGTCAGACATTTGTGTGATAGTATAATAATAATAATAATAATAATAATAATAATAATAATAATAATAATAATAATAATAATAATAATAATAATAATAATAATTAGGGCTGTCAGTTTATCGCGTTCATTAGATTAATTAATTACACAGCAAATTATCGCGTTATGAAAATTAACTCAAAATGTATTTCAATTTTACATTTTTTGTTTGTTATCTTATTCATTCCATAAGAACGTAGAATAAACATTTACATTTTTTTTTTAAATGGTTCATTTGCATGTTCTTGGTATCTGATTCTAGGGACATCTATGGATCTCAGGGAATGTATTCCCAGTGTCAGAAATACTAGAAGTTACTAGGCTTGAGTAAATTGTAATGAACTCCTCACTCAACTCGGGGGTGGTCCCCACCTCCCTAAAACAAGCCAGAGTCACGCCCCTCATAAAAAAACCATCCCTAAACCCTACCGTCATAGGCAACTACCGTCCTGTCTCTCTTCTCTCCTTCCTTTCTAAAACACTTGAACGTGCTGTATCCAACCAACTTACTGCTTATCTCTTACAGAATGACCTCCTAGACCCTAATCAGTCAGGCTTCAGGACTGGTCACTCCACAGAGACAGCCCTCATTGCGGTCACAGAGGCACTTCACTTAGCAAAAGCGAAAGGCCTCTCCTCTGTCCTGATTCTCCTAGATCTATCTGCAGCCTTCGACACAGTCAACCACCAGATCCTCCTCGCGGCCCTCGCAGGAATGGGAGTGGCTGGCTCTGCGCTGACATGGCTGTCATCATACCTCAATGACCGCTCCTACCAAGTGTCATGGAGAGGGACCCTGTCGGCCACCCGCCCCCTGCGGACGGGTGTCCCCCAGGGCTCGGTTTTAGGACCCCTTCTCTTCTCCCTCTACACTAAATCACTGGGTAACATTATCACGTCTCATGGCTTCTCCTACCATTGTTATGCCGACGATACTCAACTCTTCCTCTCCTTCCCTCCCTCAGATATCCTTGTCTCTGAGCGGATCTCGGCCTGTCTGTCCGACATCTCCGCCTGGATGACGACCAACCACCTCAAACTGAACCTAAGCAAAACAGAATTGCTCCACCTGCCAGCCAAATCCTCCCCCCTGACCGACCTTTCCATCACAGTCGAGAATGCAGCTGTGACCGCGTCCCAGACCGCCAAGAACCTTGGTGTTGTCCTCGACGACCAGTTGAACTTCTCTGCTCACATCGCAGCCAGAACCTGCCGATTCCTCCTGAGCAACGTCAGAAGGATCCGCCCCTTCCTGACAAAAGAAGCCACCCAACTCCTCGTCCAATCAACAGTCATCTCCCGCCTCGACTACTGCAACGCACTGCTCGCTGGCATCCCGGCCACTGCCACTAAGCCTCTTCAACTCATTCAGAACGCAGCGGCCCGCATGATCTCAAACCTACCGAAGTCGGCCCATGTCACCCCACTTCTTAGGGACCTGCACTGGCTCCCCATTGCTGCACGAATCCGCTTCAAGGCCCTTGACCTAGCATACCGTGGGGCAAAGAGAACCGCTCCCGCCTACCTCCGGTCAATGGTCTCTAACTACACACCCTCAAGACCCCTACGCTCTGCATCTTCTGGCCGCCTCAGACCTACTCCTATCCAAGCTCCGGGAGGGTCATCAAAGAGAAGTCGCCTATTCTCAGTCCTTGCCCCACAATGGTGGAATGAACTACCCACCCCAGTTAGGACAGCCGAATCCCGTCCAATCTTTTGCCGTCGACAAAAGACGCACTTCTTCAACCATTATCTGAATAAAAAATAAAACAAAAAATAAAAAAAAAACTAACCATACTGTCATGCACTTGTCCTAATAAACTAACCTACACTGTAGCACTCAACACTTTGATGAACATTGTTACTCAGCTGATAGAGTTGTGCCCTTCCTGATGGCTTGTCGTACAGAACTTGTAAGTCGCTTTGGATAAAAGCGTCAGCTAAATGACTAAATGTAAATGTAAATGTAATTCTTTTTTTATTTATTTTTTTTTGACTGTGAATAACACCATGCTAAAATGTACCAGACCTGAAAAATCTAAGCAAATGAATAAAGGGAAGATGATTAAACAGAACGTTTTGTAGATACAGTACTGAATTCTGCCATCCGGACACATGCAATTTGAAATATGATTATAGAATATAAAATATCAGGCCTAAAACGGCTATGCGATTAAAATGCGATTAATTAGATGAATTAATTACAAATCCTGTAATTAATTAGATAAAAAAAAATTATCACCTGACAGCACTAATAATAATAATACATTTGATTTCAAAAGTGCCTTTCTTGAACTCAAAGACACTGTACAGTGTGACATAAATGTAGTACAAATGTAAATGAAAAGGGACTAAAAACAACTGCAGGATAGCTCTATTGTTGTAATTATAATATTATAATACTTCCCACTATCGTTGTGGGAAGACCTGAAGTCTGAATAGGTTTTTGAAAAGGCTGATGCAGTCAGAGCCACGGAGAGAAGGTAGGAGGCCATGAGAGAAGTAGAGGCAGTAGAGAAAAGCCAGGTCACCGAGGGTGTAGGGTGGTGTAGGTCAGCCAGGTCTGGGGGTGTAGGGGTGGTGTAGGTCAGCCAGGTCTGGGGGTGTATGGGTGGTGTAGGTCAGCCAGGTCACCGAGGGTGTAGGGATGGTGTAGGTCAGCCAGGTCACCAAGGGTGTAGGGGTGGTGTAGGTCAGCCAGGTCTGGGGGTGTAGGGGTGGTGTAGGTCAGCCAGGTCACCGAGGGTGTAGGGGTGGTGTAGGTCAGCCAGGTCTGGGGGTGTAGGGTGGTGTAGGTCAGCCAGGTCTGGGGGTGTAGGGTGGTGTAGGAGGGGTGTAGGTCAGCCAGGTCTGGGGGTGTAGGGGTGGTGTAGGGGTGGTGTAGGGTGGTGTAGGGGTGGTGTAGGGGTGGTGTAGGTCAGCCAGGTCTGGGGGTGTAGGGGTGGTGTAGGTCTGCCAGGTCTGGGGGTGTAGGGTTGGTGTAGGTCAGCCAGGTCTGGGGGTGTAGGGTGGTGTAGGTCAGCCAGGTCTGAGGGTGTATGGGTGGTGTAGGTCAGCCAGGTCTGGGGGTGTAGGGATGGTGTAGGTCAGCCAGGTCTGGGGGTGTAGGGGTGGTGTGGGTCAGCCAGGTCTGGGGGTGTAGGGGTGGTGTAGGTCAGCCAGGTCTGGGGGTGTAGGGATGGTGTAGGTAAGCCAATTCTGGTGGTGTAGGGGTGGTGTAGGTCTGCCAGGTCTGGGGGTGTAGGGGTGGTGTAGGTCAGCCAGGTCTGAGGGTGTAGGGTGGTGTAGGGTGGTGTAGGGGTGGTGTAGGTCAGCCAGGTCTGAGGGTGTAGGGTGGTGTAGGGTGGTGTAGGGGTGGTGTAGGTCAGCCAGGTCTGAGGGTGTAGGGGTGGTGTAGGTCAGCCAGGTCTGAGGGTGTAGGGGTGGTGTAGGTCAGCCAGGTCTGGGGGTGTAGGGGTGGTGTAGGTCAGCCAGGTCTGGGGGTGTAGGGATGGTGTAGGTCAGCCAGGTCTGGTGGTGTAGGGGTGGTGTAGGTCAGCCAGGTCTGGGGGTGTAGGGGTGGTGTAGGTCAGCCAGGTCTGGGGGTGTAGGTGGGTGTAGGTCAGCCAGGTCTGAGGGTGTAGGGTGGTGTAGGGTGGTGTAGGGGTGGTGTAGGGATGGTGTAGGTCAGCCAGGTCTGAGGGTGTAGGGTGGTGTAGGGGTGGTGTAGGTCAGCCATGTCTGAGGGTGTAGGGTGGTGTAGGGGTGGTGTAGGTCAACCATGTCTGAGGGTGTAGGGTGGTGTAGGTCAGCCAGGTCTGGGGGTGTAGGTGGTGTAGGTCAGCCAGGTCTGGGGGTGTAGGGGTGGTGTAGGTCAGCCAGGTATGGGGGTGTAGGGGTGGTGTAGGTCAGCCAGGTCTGGGGGTGTAGGGTGGTGTAGGTCAGCCAGGTCTGAGGGTGTAGGGGTGGTGTAGGTCAGCCAGGTCTGGGGGTGTAGGGATGGTGTAGGTCTGCCAGGTCTGAGGGTGTAGGGGTGGTGTAGGTCAGCCAGGTCTGAGGGTGTAGGGGTGGTGTAGGTCAGCCAGGTCTGAGGGTGTAGGGGTGGTGTAGGTCAGCCAGGTCTGAGGGTGTAGGGGTGGTGTAGGTCAGCCAGGTCTGAGGGTGTAGGGGTGGTGTAGGTCAGCCAGGTCTGAGGGTGTAGGGGTGGTGTAGGTCAGCCAGGTCTGAGGGTGTAGGGGTGGTGTAGGTCAGCCAGGTCTGAGGGTGTAGGGGTGGTGTAGGTCAGCCAGGTCTGGGGTGTAGGGGTGGTGTAGGTCAGCCAGGTCTGAGGGTGTAGGGTGGTGTAGGTCAGCCAGGTCTGAGGGTGTAGGGATGGTGTAGGTCAGCCAGGTCTGAGGGTGTAGGGGTGGTGTAGGTCAGCCAGGTCTGGGGGTGTAGGGATGGTGTAGGTCTGCCAGGTCTGAGGGTGTAGGGTGGTGTAGGTCAGCCAGGTCTGAGGGTGTAGGGTGGTGTAGGTCAGCCAGGTCTGAGGGTGTAGGGGTGGTGTAGGTCAGCCAGGTCTGAGGGTGTAGGGGTGGTGTAGGTCAGCCAGGTCTGAGGGTGTAGGGGTGGTGTAGGTCAGCCAGGTCTGAGGGTGTAGGGGTGGTGTAGGTCAGCCAGGTCTGAGGGTGTAGGGGTGGTGTAGGTCAGCCAGGTCTGAGGGTGTAGGGGTGGTGTAGGTCAGCCTGGTCTGAGGGTGTAGGGGTTGGTGTAGGTCAGCCAGGTCTGGGGTGTAGGGGTGGTGTAGGTCAGCCAGGTCTGGGGGTGTAGGGGTGGTGTAGGTCAGCCAGGTCACCGAGGGTGTAGGGGTGGTGTAGGTCAGCCAGGTCTGAGGGTGTAGGGTGGTGTAGGTCAGCCAGGTCTGAGGGTGTAGGGGTGGTGTAGGTCAGCCAGGTCTGAGGGTGTAGGGGTGGTGTAGGTCAGCCAGGTCTGAGGGTGTAGGGGTGGTGTAGGTCAGCCAGGTCTGAGGGTGTAGGGGTGGTGTAGGTCAGCCAGGTCTGAGGGTGTAGGGGTGGTGTAGGTCAGCCAGGTCTGAGGGTGTAGGGGTGGTGTAGGTCAGCCAGGTCTGAGGGTGTAGGGGTGGTGTAGGTCAGCCAGGTCTGAGGGTGTAGGGGTGAAAGTTATGCAGTGTTTTATAAGAAGCCAGTGAAGTTGCTGCAGGGTGTGGGGGTGTGGGTGAGAATCCTAGCCACAGAGTTATGTACATTTATGTACAGCTTATATGAGAAATATGAGAAAAATAAACAGTGTAAACTATATAATTACCTCTGAATATAAAAATATGAGGTTTACCACAATGAAATGTAGGTTTGAGTGACATAAAAAGAAAATTATATATAAAAAAAGAAATATTATAATTTTTTATTTTTATTTTTTGGATGGAAGAGCCACACATTGACGGGCAAAGAGCCACATGTCAAGCGAGGGCCTTGGCGGGAACAGCGTACATTCTCTGTTAGAGCCACACAGTACTGGAACACACATATCCGGACATGTAACACGGTTAAACAATTGAAAAAAAAACTGTTAAATCTGGCTCAATGAACACCAGAGCTGCACCCACAGCTAAATTCATTAACGGTGTGTGTATGCAATTCAGCTTTATTCTGTTTTATATGTGTATTTTTGTTAAGATGTGTATATTGTGATGATGAATTGTATTTTATGTAGGTATGTTATGTGTGATAACCTTTTTTATCACTTTAGGTTGATGCCCTTTTTAACATCTTGGCCAGGGACTACAGATGAAATCTAGCCTTCTGGCTAATTCTGGCGTACTTACATTTTTAATGTTGATTAATATGCACTGTCCCTTTTGCAAATAAACTTAAACGTAAACTCTGTTGCAGCAGCCCAGTCAGTGGAGGTGACTGAGAGCAGAGTAACTGATTTGATATGGGATTCAAAAGAGAGGGATGGGTTTGAGCTGGACCCCCCGATTATGGACTTCAGAGGCAGGGCAGATGGATCAGGTGTCGATGGAGAGGATGGGATTACTGGTTTTCAGAAGGGTATAGACCATGACTTTGTTTTTTTCATTGCTGTTTAGTTTGATTCAGGTGACGGGGGGAGGGTGGGGGTCTAGTGCAACATCTAGTGGATGAATGTTATCTATAGCACCTCCTCAAGGAGGATGAGGATGTTGATACGTCCAGCATCACTGGTCGTGAGTGGGTCATTCACTACCCTATAACCAGCGTTGTCTCCGTGCCGTGACCTGATCCAAGATTGTAATGGAACAAACGGTGGAGTGGCATGTGGAGCTGGGAGGAAACAGCATGTCCAAGGATCTTTACTAAAGGAAGGTTGGAGATGAAAGATCCAGACATGAACTGTGTAATAAGGAGCGAGAGGGAGGGAGCCAGGACCCAGTAGAGAGCCAGATCCGGAGACGGAAGTGGGGATGGATGGATACAAATTATCTTGGGGGTCTGAGGGCAGTAGGCCCCGACCCCCTCTCTGGGGGAGCACTTGAGTCAAGTACCCTCCCCTCCCTTTGTTCTCTTGGGGGTCAGCTCAGTCACCCCCGAAATATAAGTGGTAGAGGGGTGGTACAGGAGCAGTAGAAGGGAACTGAATCTGGAGTGCTGCATCTGTACCAGGCCCTGACGTGGAACCCCCGGGGGAAGCGGAAGAGAGGAAGGCCCAAAAACAGCTGGAGGCGGGACACTGAGGCAGAGCTGAAGAGACGTGGTACCAGCTGGGGAGAGAGGCGGAGAAGACGGCCCAAAGCCGTGCTGGATGGAGAAGAGTCGTCGATGGCCTCTGCTCCGCTTGGAGTTAATGGGCCAAGAAGAAGAAGAGGTCGTTATGGAGCTTTGCCGGTTCCAGGCCCTGCTTCTTCAACATTGGCGTGACAGAGGCAGTTTGGAGATCAGGAGGGACTGAGCCAGTTGGAGCTCTGCTTGGAGCTCGGAGCTGGAGACACGCTTGGTGACGGT